>NC_071088.1:0-255000 GCF_027358695.1 Spea bombifrons
AACCCTAACCCTAACCCTAACCCTAACCCTAACCCTAACCCTAACCCTAACCCTAACCCTAACCCTAACCCTAACCCTAACCCTAACCCTAACCCTAACCCTAACCCTAACCCTAACCCTAACCCTAACCCTAACCCTAACCCTAACCCTAACCCTAACCCTAACCCTAACCCTAACCCTAACCCTAACCCTAACCCTAACCCTAACCCTAACCCTAACCCTAACCCTAACCCTAACCCTAACCCTAACCCTAACCCTAACCCTAACCCTAACCCTAACCCTAACCCTAACCCTAACCCTAACCCTAACCCTAACCCTAACCCTAACCCTAACCCTAACCCTAACCCTAACCCTAACCCTAACCCTAACCCTAACCCTAACCCTAACCCTAACCCTAACCCTAACCCTAACCCTAACCCTAACCCTAACCCTAACCCTAACCCTAACCCTAACCCTAACCCTAACCCTAACCCTAACCCTAACCCTAACCCTAACCCTAACCCTAACCCTAACCCTAACCCTAACCCTAACCCTAACCCTAACCCTAACCCTAACCCTAACCCTAACCCTAACCCTAACCCTAACCCTAACCCTAACCCTAACCCTAACCCTAACCCTAACCCTAACCCTAACCCTAACCCTAACCCTAACCCTAACCCTAACCCTAACCCTAACCCTAACCCTAACCCTAACCCTAACCCTAACCCTAACCCTAACCCTAACCCTAACCCTAACCCTAACCCTAACCCTAACCCTAACCCTAACCCTAACCCTAACCCTAACCCTAACCCTAACCCTAACCCTAACCCTAACCCTAACCCTAACCCTAACCCTAACCCTAACCCTAACCCTAACCCTAACCCTAACCCTAACCCTAACCCTAACCCTAACCCTAACCCTAACCCTAACCCTAACCCTAACCCTAACCCTAACCCTAACCCTAACCCTAACCCTAACCCTAACCCTAACCCTAACCCTAACCCTAACCCTAACCCTAACCCTAACCCTAACCCTAACCCTAACCCTAACCCTAACCCTAACCCTAACCCTAACCCTAACCCTAACCCTAACCCTAACCCTAACCCTAACCCTAACCCTAACCCTAACCCTAACCCTAACCCTAACCCTAACCCTAACCCTAACCCTAACCCTAACCCTAACCCTAACCCTAACCCTAACCCTAACCCTAACCCTAACCCTAACCCTAACCCTAACCCTAACCCTAACCCTAACCCTAACCCTAACCCTAACCCTAACCCTAACCCTAACCCTAACCCTAACCCTAACCCTAACCCTAACCCTAACCCTAACCCTAACCCTAACCCTAACCCTAACCCTAACCCTAACCCTAACCCTAACCCTAACCCTAACCCTAACCCTAACCCTAACCCTAACCCTAACCCTAACCCTAACCCTAACCCTAACCCTAACCCTAACCCTAACCCTAACCCTAACCCTAACCCTAACCCTAACCCTAACCCTAACCCTAACCCTAACCCTAACCCTAACCCTAACCCTAACCCTAACCCTAACCCTAACCCTAACCCTAACCCTAACCCTAACCCTAACCCTAACCCTAACCCTAACCCTAACCCTAACCCTAACCCTAACCCTAACCCTAACCCTAACCCTAACCCTAACCCTAACCCTAACCCTAACCCTAACCCTAACCCTAACCCTAACCCTAACCCTAACCCTAACCCTAACCCTAACCCTAACCCTAACCCTAACCCTAACCCTAACCCTAACCCTAACCCTAACCCTAACCCTAACCCTAACCCTAACCCTAACCCTAACCCTAACCCTAACCCTAACCCTAACCCTAACCCTAACCCTAACCCTAACCCTAACCCTAACCCTAACCCTAACCCTAACCCTAACCCTAACCCTAACCCTAACCCTAACCCTAACCCTAACCCTAACCCTAACCCTAACCCTAACCCTAACCCTAACCCTAACCCTAACCCTAACCCTAACCCTAACCCTAACCCTAACCCTAACCCTAACCCTAACCCTAACCCTAACCCTAACCCTAACCCTAACCCTAACCCTAACCCTAACCCTAACCCTAACCCTAACCCTAACCCTAACCCTAACCCTAACCCTAACCCTAACCCTAACCCTAACCCTAACCCTAACCCTAACCCTAACCCTAACCCTAACCCTAACCCTAACCCTAACCCTAACCCTAACCCTAACCCTAACCCTAACCCTAACCCTAACCCTAACCCTAACCCTAACCCTAACCCTAACCCTAACCCTAACCCTAACCCTAACCCTAACCCTAACCCTAACCCTAACCCTAACCCTAACCCTAACCCTAACCCTAACCCTAACCCTAACCCTAACCCTAACCCTAACCCTAACCCTAACCCTAACCCTAACCCTAACCCTAACCCTAACCCTAACCCTAACCCTAACCCTAACCCTAACCCTAACCCTAACCCTAACCCTAACCCTAACCCTAACCCTAACCCTAACCCTAACCCTAACCCTAACCCTAACCCTAACCCTAACCCTAACCCTAACCCTAACCCTAACCCTAACCCTAACCCTAACCCTAACCCTAACCCTAACCCTAACCCTAACCCTAACCCTAACCCTAACCCTAACCCTAACCCTAACCCTAACCCTAACCCTAACCCTAACCCTAACCCTAACCCTAACCCTAACCCTAACCCTAACCCTAACCCTAACCCTAACCCTAACCCTAACCCTAACCCTAACCCTAACCCTAACCCTAACCCTAACCCTAACCCTAACCCTAACCCTAACCCTAACCCTAACCCTAACCCTAACCCTAACCCTAACCCTAACCCTAACCCTAACCCTAACCCTAACCCTAACCCTAACCCTAACCCTAACCCTAACCCTAACCCTAACCCTAACCCTAACCCTAACCCTAACCCTAACCCTAACCCTAACCCTAACCCTAACCCTAACCCTAACCCTAACCCTAACCCTAACCCTAACCCTAACCCTAACCCTAACCCTAACCCTAACCCTAACCCTAACCCTAACCCTAACCCTAACCCTAACCCTAACCCTAACCCTAACCCTAACCCTAACCCTAACCCTAACCCTAACCCTAACCCTAACCCTAACCCTAACCCTAACCCTAACCCTAACCCTAACCCTAACCCTAACCCTAACCCTAACCCTAACCCTAACCCTAACCCTAACCCTAACCCTAACCCTAACCCTAACCCTAACCCTAACCCTAACCCTAACCCTAACCCTAACCCTAACCCTAACCCTAACCCTAACCCTAACCCTAACCCTAACCCTAACCCTAACCCTAACCCTAACCCTAACCCTAACCCTAACCCTAACCCTAACCCTAACCCTAACCCTAACCCTAACCCTAACCCTAACCCTAACCCTAACCCTAACCCTAACCCTAACCCTAACCCTAACCCTAACCCTAACCCTAACCCTAACCCTAACCCTAACCCTAACCCTAACCCTAACCCTAACCCTAACCCTAACCCTAACCCTAACCCTAACCCTAACCCTAACCCTAACCCTAACCCTAACCCTAACCCTAACCCTAACCCTAACCCTAACCCTAACCCTAACCCTAACCCTAACCCTAACCCTAACCCTAACCCTAACCCTAACCCTAACCCTAACCCTAACCCTAACCCTAACCCTAACCCTAACCCTAACCCTAACCCTAACCCTAACCCTAACCCTAACCCTAACCCTAACCCTAACCCTAACCCTAACCCTAACCCTAACCCTAACCCTAACCCTAACCCTAACCCTAACCCTAACCCTAACCCTAACCCTAACCCTAACCCTAACCCTAACCCTAACCCTAACCCTAACCCTAACCCTAACCCTAACCCTAACCCTAACCCTAACCCTAACCCTAACCCTAACCCTAACCCTAACCCTAACCCTAACCCTAACCCTAACCCTAACCCTAACCCTAACCCTAACCCTAACCCTAACCCTAACCCTAACCCTAACCCTAACCCTAACCCTAACCCTAACCCTAACCCTAACCCTAACCCTAACCCTAACCCTAACCCTAACCCTAACCCTAACCCTAACCCTAACCCTAACCCTAACCCTAACCCTAACCCTAACCCTAACCCTAACCCTAACCCTAACCCTAACCCTAACCCTAACCCTAACCCTAACCCTAACCCTAACCCTAACCCTAACCCTAACCCTAACCCTAACCCTAACCCTAACCCTAACCCTAACCCTAACCCTAACCCTAACCCTAACCCTAACCCTAACCCTAACCCTAACCCTAACCCTAACCCTAACCCTAACCCTAACCCTAACCCTAACCCTAACCCTAACCCTAACCCTAACCCTAACCCTAACCCTAACCCTAACCCTAACCCTAACCCTAACCCTAACCCTAACCCTAACCCTAACCCTAACCCTAACCCTAACCCTAACCCTAACCCTAACCCTAACCCTAACCCTAACCCTAACCCTAACCCTAACCCTAACCCTAACCCTAACCCTAACCCTAACCCTAACCCTAACCCTAACCCTAACCCTAACCCTAACCCTAACCCTAACCCTAACCCTAACCCTAACCCTAACCCTAACCCTAACCCTAACCCTAACCCTAACCCTAACCCTAACCCTAACCCTAACCCTAACCCTAACCCTAACCCTAACCCTAACCCTAACCCTAACCCTAACCCTAACCCTAACCCTAACCCTAACCCTAACCCTAACCCTAACCCTAACCCTAACCCTAACCCTAACCCTAACCCTAACCCTAACCCTAACCCTAACCCTAACCCTAACCCTAACCCTAACCCTAACCCTAACCCTAACCCTAACCCTAACCCTAACCCTAACCCTAACCCTAACCCTAACCCTAACCCTAACCCTAACCCTAACCCTAACCCTAACCCTAACCCTAACCCTAACCCTAACCCTAACCCTAACCCTAACCCTAACCCTAACCCTAACCCTAACCCTAACCCTAACCCTAACCCTAACCCTAACCCTAACCCTAACCCTAACCCTAACCCTAACCCTAACCCTAACCCTAACCCTAACCCTAACCCTAACCCTAACCCTAACCCTAACCCTAACCCTAACCCTAACCCTAACCCTAACCCTAACCCTAACCCTAACCCTAACCCTAACCCTAACCCTAACCCTAACCCTAACCCTAACCCTAACCCTAACCCTAACCCTAACCCTAACCCTAACCCTAACCCTAACCCTAACCCTAACCCTAACCCTAACCCTAACCCTAACCCTAACCCTAACCCTAACCCTAACCCTAACCCTAACCCTAACCCTAACCCTAACCCTAACCCTAACCCTAACCCTAACCCTAACCCTAACCCTAACCCTAACCCTAACCCTAACCCTAACCCTAACCCTAACCCTAACCCTAACCCTAACCCTAACCCTAACCCTAACCCTAACCCTAACCCTAACCCTAACCCTAACCCTAACCCTAACCCTAACCCTAACCCTAACCCTAACCCTAACCCTAACCCTAACCCTAACCCTAACCCTAACCCTAACCCTAACCCTAACCCTAACCCTAACCCTAACCCTAACCCTAACCCTAACCCTAACCCTAACCCTAACCCTAACCCTAACCCTAACCCTAACCCTAACCCTAACCCTAACCCTAACCCTAACCCTAACCCTAACCCTAACCCTAACCCTAACCCTAACCCTAACCCTAACCCTAACCCTAACCCTAACCCTAACCCTAACCCTAACCCTAACCCTAACCCTAACCCTAACCCTAACCCTAACCCTAACCCTAACCCTAACCCTAACCCTAACCCTAACCCTAACCCTAACCCTAACCCTAACCCTAACCCTAACCCTAACCCTAACCCTAACCCTAACCCTAACCCTAACCCTAACCCTAACCCTAACCCTAACCCTAACCCTAACCCTAACCCTAACCCTAACCCTAACCCTAACCCTAACCCTAACCCTAACCCTAACCCTAACCCTAACCCTAACCCTAACCCTAACCCTAACCCTAACCCTAACCCTAACCCTAACCCTAACCCTAACCCTAACCCTAACCCTAACCCTAACCCTAACCCTAACCCTAACCCTAACCCTAACCCTAACCCTAACCCTAACCCTAACCCTAACCCTAACCCTAACCCTAACCCTAACCCTAACCCTAACCCTAACCCTAACCCTAACCCTAACCCTAACCCTAACCCTAACCCTAACCCTAACCCTAACCCTAACCCTAACCCTAACCCTAACCCTAACCCTAACCCTAACCCTAACCCTAACCCTAACCCTAACCCTAACCCTAACCCTAACCCTAACCCTAACCCTAACCCTAACCCTAACCCTAACCCTAACCCTAACCCTAACCCTAACCCTAACCCTAACCCTAACCCTAACCCTAACCCTAACCCTAACCCTAACCCTAACCCTAACCCTAACCCTAACCCTAACCCTAACCCTAACCCTAACCCTAACCCTAACCCTAACCCTAACCCTAACCCTAACCCTAACCCTAACCCTAACCCTAACCCTAACCCTAACCCTAACCCTAACCCTAACCCTAACCCTAACCCTAACCCTAACCCTAACCCTAACCCTAACCCTAACCCTAACCCTAACCCTAACCCTAACCCTAACCCTAACCCTAACCCTAACCCTAACCCTAACCCTAACCCTAACCCTAACCCTAACCCTAACCCTAACCCTAACCCTAACCCTAACCCTAACCCTAACCCTAACCCTAACCCTAACCCTAACCCTAACCCTAACCCTAACCCTAACCCTAACCCTAACCCTAACCCTAACCCTAACCCTAACCCTAACCCTAACCCTAACCCTAACCCTAACCCTAACCCTAACCCTAACCCTAACCCTAACCCTAACCCTAACCCTAACCCTAACCCTAACCCTAACCCTAACCCTAACCCTAACCCTAACCCTAACCCTAACCCTAACCCTAACCCTAACCCTAACCCTAACCCTAACCCTAACCCTAACCCTAACCCTAACCCTAACCCTAACCCTAACCCTAACCCTAACCCTAACCCTAACCCTAACCCTAACCCTAACCCTAACCCTAACCCTAACCCTAACCCTAACCCTAACCCTAACCCTAACCCTAACCCTAACCCTAACCCTAACCCTAACCCTAACCCTAACCCTAACCCTAACCCTAACCCTAACCCTAACCCTAACCCTAACCCTAACCCTAACCCTAACCCTAACCCTAACCCTAACCCTAACCCTAACCCTAACCCTAACCCTAACCCTAACCCTAACCCTAACCCTAACCCTAACCCTAACCCTAACCCTAACCCTAACCCTAACCCTAACCCTAACCCTAACCCTAACCCTAACCCTAACCCTAACCCTAACCCTAACCCTAACCCTAACCCTAACCCTAACCCTAACCCTAACCCTAACCCTAACCCTAACCCTAACCCTAACCCTAACCCTAACCCTAACCCTAACCCTAACCCTAACCCTAACCCTAACCCTAACCCTAACCCTAACCCTAACCCTAACCCTAACCCTAACCCTAACCCTAACCCTAACCCTAACCCTAACCCTAACCCTAACCCTAACCCTAACCCTAACCCTAACCCTAACCCTAACCCTAACCCTAACCCTAACCCTAACCCTAACCCTAACCCTAACCCTAACCCTAACCCTAACCCTAACCCTAACCCTAACCCTAACCCTAACCCTAACCCTAACCCTAACCCTAACCCTAACCCTAACCCTAACCCTAACCCTAACCCTAACCCTAACCCTAACCCTAACCCTAACCCTAACCCTAACCCTAACCCTAACCCTAACCCTAACCCTAACCCTAACCCTAACCCTAACCCTAACCCTAACCCTAACCCTAACCCTAACCCTAACCCTAACCCTAACCCTAACCCTAACCCTAACCCTAACCCTAACCCTAACCCTAACCCTAACCCTAACCCTAACCCTAACCCTAACCCTAACCCTAACCCTAACCCTAACCCTAACCCTAACCCTAACCCTAACCCTAACCCTAACCCTAACCCTAACCCTAACCCTAACCCTAACCCTAACCCTAACCCTAACCCTAACCCTAACCCTAACCCTAACCCTAACCCTAACCCTAACCCTAACCCTAACCCTAACCCTAACCCTAACCCTAACCCTAACCCTAACCCTAACCCTAACCCTAACCCTAACCCTAACCCTAACCCTAACCCTAACCCTAACCCTAACCCTAACCCTAACCCTAACCCTAACCCTAACCCTAACCCTAACCCTAACCCTAACCCTAACCCTAACCCTAACCCTAACCCTAACCCTAACCCTAACCCTAACCCTAACCCTAACCCTAACCCTAACCCTAACCCTAACCCTAACCCTAACCCTAACCCTAACCCTAACCCTAACCCTAACCCTAACCCTAACCCTAACCCTAACCCTAACCCTAACCCTAACCCTAACCCTAACCCTAACCCTAACCCTAACCCTAACCCTAACCCTAACCCTAACCCTAACCCTAACCCTAACCCTAACCCTAACCCTAACCCTAACCCTAACCCTAACCCTAACCCTAACCCTAACCCTAACCCTAACCCTAACCCTAACCCTAACCCTAACCCTAACCCTAACCCTAACCCTAACCCTAACCCTAACCCTAACCCTAACCCTAACCCTAACCCTAACCCTAACCCTAACCCTAACCCTAACCCTAACCCTAACCCTAACCCTAACCCTAACCCTAACCCTAACCCTAACCCTAACCCTAACCCTAACCCTAACCCTAACCCTAACCCTAACCCTAACCCTAACCCTAACCCTAACCCTAACCCTAACCCTAACCCTAACCCTAACCCTAACCCTAACCCTAACCCTAACCCTAACCCTAACCCTAACCCTAACCCTAACCCTAACCCTAACCCTAACCCTAACCCTAACCCTAACCCTAACCCTAACCCTAACCCTAACCCTAACCCTAACCCTAACCCTAACCCTAACCCTAACCCTAACCCTAACCCTAACCCTAACCCTAACCCTAACCCTAACCCTAACCCTAACCCTAACCCTAACCCTAACCCTAACCCTAACCCTAACCCTAACCCTAACCCTAACCCTAACCCTAACCCTAACCCTAACCCTAACCCTAACCCTAACCCTAACCCTAACCCTAACCCTAACCCTAACCCTAACCCTAACCCTAACCCTAACCCTAACCCTAACCCTAACCCTAACCCTAACCCTAACCCTAACCCTAACCCTAACCCTAACCCTAACCCTAACCCTAACCCTAACCCTAACCCTAACCCTAACCCTAACCCTAACCCTAACCCTAACCCTAACCCTAACCCTAACCCTAACCCTAACCCTAACCCTAACCCTAACCCTAACCCTAACCCTAACCCTAACCCTAACCCTAACCCTAACCCTAACCCTAACCCTAACCCTAACCCTAACCCTAACCCTAACCCTAACCCTAACCCTAACCCTAACCCTAACCCTAACCCTAACCCTAACCCTAACCCTAACCCTAACCCTAACCCTAACCCTAACCCTAACCCTAACCCTAACCCTAACCCTAACCCTAACCCTAACCCTAACCCTAACCCTAACCCTAACCCTAACCCTAACCCTAACCCTAACCCTAACCCTAACCCTAACCCTAACCCTAACCCTAACCCTAACCCTAACCCTAACCCTAACCCTAACCCTAACCCTAACCCTAACCCTAACCCTAACCCTAACCCTAACCCTAACCCTAACCCTAACCCTAACCCTAACCCTAACCCTAACCCTAACCCTAACCCTAACCCTAACCCTAACCCTAACCCTAACCCTAACCCTAACCCTAACCCTAACCCTAACCCTAACCCTAACCCTAACCCTAACCCTAACCCTAACCCTAACCCTAACCCTAACCCTAACCCTAACCCTAACCCTAACCCTAACCCTAACCCTAACCCTAACCCTAACCCTAACCCTAACCCTAACCCTAACCCTAACCCTAACCCTAACCCTAACCCTAACCCTAACCCTAACCCTAACCCTAACCCTAACCCTAACCCTAACCCTAACCCTAACCCTAACCCTAACCCTAACCCTAACCCTAACCCTAACCCTAACCCTAACCCTAACCCTAACCCTAACCCTAACCCTAACCCTAACCCTAACCCTAACCCTAACCCTAACCCTAACCCTAACCCTAACCCTAACCCTAACCCTAACCCTAACCCTAACCCTAACCCTAACCCTAACCCTAACCCTAACCCTAACCCTAACCCTAACCCTAACCCTAACCCTAACCCTAACCCTAACCCTAACCCTAACCCTAACCCTAACCCTAACCCTAACCCTAACCCTAACCCTAACCCTAACCCTAACCCTAACCCTAACCCTAACCCTAACCCTAACCCTAACCCTAACCCTAACCCTAACCCTAACCCTAACCCTAACCCTAACCCTAACCCTAACCCTAACCCTAACCCTAACCCTAACCCTAACCCTAACCCTAACCCTAACCCTAACCCTAACCCTAACCCTAACCCTAACCCTAACCCTAACCCTAACCCTAACCCTAACCCTAACCCTAACCCTAACCCTAACCCTAACCCTAACCCTAACCCTAACCCTAACCCTAACCCTAACCCTAACCCTAACCCTAACCCTAACCCTAACCCTAACCCTAACCCTAACCCTAACCCTAACCCTAACCCTAACCCTAACCCTAACCCTAACCCTAACCCTAACCCTAACCCTAACCCTAACCCTAACCCTAACCCTAACCCTAACCCTAACCCTAACCCTAACCCTAACCCTAACCCTAACCCTAACCCTAACCCTAACCCTAACCCTAACCCTAACCCTAACCCTAACCCTAACCCTAACCCTAACCCTAACCCTAACCCTAACCCTAACCCTAACCCTAACCCTAACCCTAACCCTAACCCTAACCCTAACCCTAACCCTAACCCTAACCCTAACCCTAACCCTAACCCTAACCCTAACCCTAACCCTAACCCTAACCCTAACCCTAACCCTAACCCTAACCCTAACCCTAACCCTAACCCTAACCCTAACCCTAACCCTAACCCTAACCCTAACCCTAACCCTAACCCTAACCCTAACCCTAACCCTAACCCTAACCCTAACCCTAACCCTAACCCTAACCCTAACCCTAACCCTAACCCTAACCCTAACCCTAACCCTAACCCTAACCCTAACCCTAACCCTAACCCTAACCCTAACCCTAACCCTAACCCTAACCCTAACCCTAACCCTAACCCTAACCCTAACCCTAACCCTAACCCTAACCCTAACCCTAACCCTAACCCTAACCCTAACCCTAACCCTAACCCTAACCCTAACCCTAACCCTAACCCTAACCCTAACCCTAACCCTAACCCTAACCCTAACCCTAACCCTAACCCTAACCCTAACCCTAACCCTAACCCTAACCCTAACCCTAACCCTAACCCTAACCCTAACCCTAACCCTAACCCTAACCCTAACCCTAACCCTAACCCTAACCCTAACCCTAACCCTAACCCTAACCCTAACCCTAACCCTAACCCTAACCCTAACCCTAACCCTAACCCTAACCCTAACCCTAACCCTAACCCTAACCCTAACCCTAACCCTAACCCTAACCCTAACCCTAACCCTAACCCTAACCCTAACCCTAACCCTAACCCTAACCCTAACCCTAACCCTAACCCTAACCCTAACCCTAACCCTAACCCTAACCCTAACCCTAACCCTAACCCTAACCCTAACCCTAACCCTAACCCTAACCCTAACCCTAACCCTAACCCTAACCCTAACCCTAACCCTAACCCTAACCCTAACCCTAACCCTAACCCTAACCCTAACCCTAACCCTAACCCTAACCCTAACCCTAACCCTAACCCTAACCCTAACCCTAACCCTAACCCTAACCCTAACCCTAACCCTAACCCTAACCCTAACCCTAACCCTAACCCTAACCCTAACCCTAACCCTAACCCTAACCCTAACCCTAACCCTAACCCTAACCCTAACCCTAACCCTAACCCTAACCCTAACCCTAACCCTAACCCTAACCCTAACCCTAACCCTAACCCTAACCCTAACCCTAACCCTAACCCTAACCCTAACCCTAACCCTAACCCTAACCCTAACCCTAACCCTAACCCTAACCCTAACCCTAACCCTAACCCTAACCCTAACCCTAACCCTAACCCTAACCCTAACCCTAACCCTAACCCTAACCCTAACCCTAACCCTAACCCTAACCCTAACCCTAACCCTAACCCTAACCCTAACCCTAACCCTAACCCTAACCCTAACCCTAACCCTAACCCTAACCCTAACCCTAACCCTAACCCTAACCCTAACCCTAACCCTAACCCTAACCCTAACCCTAACCCTAACCCTAACCCTAACCCTAACCCTAACCCTAACCCTAACCCTAACCCTAACCCTAACCCTAACCCTAACCCTAACCCTAACCCTAACCCTAACCCTAACCCTAACCCTAACCCTAACCCTAACCCTAACCCTAACCCTAACCCTAACCCTAACCCTAACCCTAACCCTAACCCTAACCCTAACCCTAACCCTAACCCTAACCCTAACCCTAACCCTAACCCTAACCCTAACCCTAACCCTAACCCTAACCCTAACCCTAACCCTAACCCTAACCCTAACCCTAACCCTAACCCTAACCCTAACCCTAACCCTAACCCTAACCCTAACCCTAACCCTAACCCTAACCCTAACCCTAACCCTAACCCTAACCCTAACCCTAACCCTAACCCTAACCCTAACCCTAACCCTAACCCTAACCCTAACCCTAACCCTAACCCTAACCCTAACCCTAACCCTAACCCTAACCCTAACCCTAACCCTAACCCTAACCCTAACCCTAACCCTAACCCTAACCCTAACCCTAACCCTAACCCTAACCCTAACCCTAACCCTAACCCTAACCCTAACCCTAACCCTAACCCTAACCCTAACCCTAACCCTAACCCTAACCCTAACCCTAACCCTAACCCTAACCCTAACCCTAACCCTAACCCTAACCCTAACCCTAACCCTAACCCTAACCCTAACCCTAACCCTAACCCTAACCCTAACCCTAACCCTAACCCTAACCCTAACCCTAACCCTAACCCTAACCCTAACCCTAACCCTAACCCTAACCCTAACCCTAACCCTAACCCTAACCCTAACCCTAACCCTAACCCTAACCCTAACCCTAACCCTAACCCTAACCCTAACCCTAACCCTAACCCTAACCCTAACCCTAACCCTAACCCTAACCCTAACCCTAACCCTAACCCTAACCCTAACCCTAACCCTAACCCTAACCCTAACCCTAACCCTAACCCTAACCCTAACCCTAACCCTAACCCTAACCCTAACCCTAACCCTAACCCTAACCCTAACCCTAACCCTAACCCTAACCCTAACCCTAACCCTAACCCTAACCCTAACCCTAACCCTAACCCTAACCCTAACCCTAACCCTAACCCTAACCCTAACCCTAACCCTAACCCTAACCCTAACCCTAACCCTAACCCTAACCCTAACCCTAACCCTAACCCTAACCCTAACCCTAACCCTAACCCTAACCCTAACCCTAACCCTAACCCTAACCCTAACCCTAACCCTAACCCTAACCCTAACCCTAACCCTAACCCTAACCCTAACCCTAACCCTAACCCTAACCCTAACCCTAACCCTAACCCTAACCCTAACCCTAACCCTAACCCTAACCCTAACCCTAACCCTAACCCTAACCCTAACCCTAACCCTAACCCTAACCCTAACCCTAACCCTAACCCTAACCCTCACCCTAACCCTAACCCTCACCCTCACCCTAACCCTAACCCTCACCCTCACCCTCACCCTAACCCTAACCCTAACCCTCACCCTCACCCTCACCCTCACCCTCACCCTCACCCTCACCCTAACCCTAACCCTAACCCTAACCCTCACCCTAACCCTCACCCTAACCCTCACCCTAACCCTCTAACCCTAACCTTTGCTTTTTTACATCTGCTCAGGAAGAAGATGTCACTGTCCAGTTGTGCAAGTTTCTTTAGGGAATTCATAAGCTTCATTGCTGTGCGGTACTTTCTGGTATCTTCCATATTAAAATGATAAAAAGGTTTTGTACCGTGTTAGCCGTTGAGAAAACAGGAGAAAAGTATAGTTAAAATGATACCATTTATTGGTCATATGCCAGATCCATGAAGGGGTCAAATGTTCCCAGGAGTAAATTGTTTGTAGTTAATTTGAATTGTGAGAGGATTAATGGTTTGTAATGGTATAATGGGAGATTAATTCTCTGTCTCTGTTGAGGCCGGTGAGTAGGGTATTAAAACGGTATATTAGTTTGATCTCCCATATTTTTCTCTCCCTCTGGGTGCGAAACAATGCCATCAGTACTGACAGCTTCACATCCTGAATGCTGTGTCCAGGCTGACAGAAGTGTTCTCCAACAGGTGTATCTATTTTTTTCTGTTTGATGGTCTGTCTGTGGGAAATAAACCGTTTGTGTAATGCTTGGCCTGTTTCCCCCACGTACATCGCTGTTGGGCATCTAGCACATATGATGAGGTACACCACATTAGATGATAAATATACACATCACATTATGTTCAAATAAGTGTACAATAATAATAAGTATACACATTGTGACAGTACAAGGAATGATGTTTGTATACAAACTGTTGATAAATTGCAAACCTTGCTGAGGGTCCCTGGGCTGAAGCACCTGGAGAGCAGGGTGGGCAAGTGCAGTCACATTTGGTGAATATTTGTGAGTTAACTGGCATACTGTTTTGCACCTGTAAGGGTGCATCAAAGTCCCAGGGCCATAGGAAGGGTGAGGTGAGTGAGGCACTCGTGTAAGCTGTTGTGTGTGTATATGTGTGTAACGGGTTCACCAAGAGAGCTGTAGTAACTCCCAGAGATCACCCACATGTATCCTCCTGTTGTCCCCGGAATCACTTCCAGCACCAGTCAGCATGCGCACCTTGGAACCCTGCTATGTGTACCCAATAAGTAGACACAACTACCTTGAATTGAGTACAGCAGGAATGAACAGTTTATTGTTGTAAAACATAGACTCATATAGCCACAGAACTTCATTAACATAAATTAACATTGATAAACAGGTACATGTAGACAACCCAACCTTTAATCCCCTTTAGCTACGGAATCTCCCCCTGGCAGCAATTCTGTTATGGGATTAGTTTACACAATGGAGTTCCTGACTGTTTGGCAGCCAGGCTGGAGCCATCTCTGACTACCTTGGGGCCCTGTATGACAGGTCATTCTGTCACAATGTGTGTAAAAGCAGTTGTATGTAAGTGCAGTGTATGTGTATATGCGTATTAATGGGCAGGTGTGTGTAAGGGCAGTGTTTATGTATATCTGTGTTTATGGGCAGTCATGTGTAAAGGCAATGTATGCGTGTATGTGTGTTAATGGGCAGGTGTGTGTAAAGGCAGCGTGTATGTGTTTTATGTGTGTTTATGGACAGGTGTGAGTAAAGGCAGTTTGTAAGGACAGTGTAAATAAACCTCTGTAAAAAAAAAATGGCTGGGGGCACATTTTTCCATTCTTGCCTCGGGTGCAAAAGGAGCTAGCTACGACTCTGCAAAGTCCCCAAGGGGTAACTAGGGAGAAAAGCAGGAGAGGGTTGCCATCATTTAGCCCATGGGGACAAGTAACCCAATTATATATTGCCCCAAAACATTGGGGTAACAACAATGACAGTCCCAAAAGGGTCACACTGAATACGTATTTGTGTTAAAAGTCCATAAAGAGGCTGAGAGAGGATCTAGTCAGGGGGTGAATATTTACTCCGAACACGCTGTTTGTGGAAAGTCTTTAGATCAGAGCAGCTCATAGGCACCTGTCCTGCTCACCACCCCTTCCCTGCAACTAAGTCATGATGTGGATGGTGAGCAGGAGCTACGAACAGGTGGCCCAGTCTGCTGTCAACCCGACCCGCACTGTGTATTTATGACTCATCTGCCCAGCTCGTCCAACCAGCAAAATGGCCGCCAGACCTCGCTGTCGCCGCTAGACCAGTGGCATTTCTCCACCGAAAAAATGGCCGCCGAGGATTAATCGGTAACAAGCATTCCAACTTCCGCGTGTGGGCACGCCACTTCCGGTGCAGACGGTCCGCGTCTTTTAAACCTTGAACAATGTCGACGATAGCAAACGCGTTTAATACCGGCAGGTGACGTGATTATAGCAGAAGAATACCGACGGTGACGACATCATACAATAACCGCCGCAGAGTTTATGTATCTGTTAGTAGGAAAGGGACAGAGCAGGTGACACCAGGTGAGTGATAAATGAGCAATGATGTCCTAAGAATGAATAATGATGTCATAGGAATAAGTATAGTGTATGTAATAATAATAATGCAGAGATCTCTGTGTGTATGGAGTAACAATAATGACATCATAATGCAGTGTATATAATAATAACAGAGCACCATGTGGGAGTCCCGCTGATGTCAATGGGCGCTGCTGCTGTCGTCGCAGGACACCTGGTAGAACTGGGAAACGCTGAGCTCCGTGCGTACAGAGTAATAATAATGACATCATAATGCAGTGTGTGAGTTCCCAGGTACGATCATAATGCAGTGTATCTAACAGTAACAGAGTGCGGAGCTCTGTGCGTACAGACCAATAATAATAATAATAATAATGACATCATAGTGCAGTGTGTGAGTTCCCAGGTATGATCATAATGCAGTGTATGTAACAGAGCGCAGAGCTCCGTGTGTACAGAGTAATAATAATAATAATGACATCGCAGTGTGTGTGTGAGTTCCCAGGTACGATCATAATGCAGTGTATCTAACAGTAACAGAGTGCGGAGCTCTGTGCATACAGACTAATAATAATAATAATAATAATGACATCATAATGCAGTGTGTGAGTTCCCAGGTATGATCATAATGCAGTGTATCTAACGGTAACAGAGTGCGGAGCTCTGTGCGTACAGACTAATAATAATAATAATAATAATGACATCATAGTGCAGTGTGTGAGTTCCCAGGTATGATCATAATGCAGTGTATGTAACAGAGCGCAGAGCTCCGTGTGTACAGAGTAATAATAATAATAATGACATCGCAGTGTGTGTGTGAGTTCCCAGGTACGATCATAATGCAGTAGTCATGGGGGAGTAGTAGTTGCGCCTGGCACGGATAGTAGTTATAACAAAGAAAGAAAAGCACAATGGTGTAGTATGTCTTATCAAACAGATGAAATAAAAAGCCAAATTATGGTACTCACAATTTATGGGGGCTTAATGATTAGCCCCAGAATATATTCTTGCGTCATACTCTTACGGTTCTTTTGATGACTTTTTGGAACATGGTGTACATGCGAAATTACGAGGAAAAGGCAGACATAGTGCTTTCTATATAAAAGATACAATAAAAGTAGAATATGGTGTCAGTTATACTCACTTTTTGGTGAGCAATGTTGGAATTGCTCACTCCTTTGCGTTTAGGTGGTATGATCTCCACCAAGATATGATGGTAGTAGATGGTTTTTCCGGGTAAAATATATAAAAGAGTAAAAACAAGTCCAGGAGCAAGAATAGCTTATTTTTTTAAAAAAAAAATATTCAAGCTGGTAATAAAACCTAGTAAATATTTAAAATAGCACACAACACGTTTCACCTAACTGCAGGCTTCCTCAGGGTGTGAATTACCATAATTTGGCTTTTTTATTTAATCGGCTTGATAAGACATATACTACACCAGTGTGCTTTTCTTTCTTTTTAACAACCACTATCCGTGTGAAGCACAACCACTACCCCCCTGTGACTACTGTTCTACTATCCAGCCAAGAAGAGGGATCCTTGGCAAGTGGTCTGCGGCTGTATATCTACAAAACCTTCTATAATAGACTGTTTAAACCAAGATTTAAAGACTTATTTTACTACCTAATTGTTTTATCTTTCTAGCGCTTTTACCCTTTCTATTTTATACGATCATAATGCAGTGTATGTAAAACATAGTGCGGGGCTCATTCCATTCGTGGCGTCGGCCGTTTTCTGGATCTGTTGGCCTCCCAGACGCTGTTCAGAGAGGTTACTGTTTCTCTTCAGAGTAAATCCGTGAGTTCTCAATGGTGTTTAGGTCCTGTTAGGAAGGCGTTTCGGCGTATGTGTCTTGTTCACTAGTGCCTTCCGCACCATTGCCATGTCTCTGAGCACTGAACACCTTGTACTTTTGGACACTCCTGGTAGGTTGCGGTTCTGTAATGCTGCTGTTATCACGCCCCAATATCTTAACAATTTCAAGAGTGCTGCATCCCTCTGAAAGACTTTTTTCTGAGTCAGCTAAATCTTTTTTTTTTTTTTTTTTTTTTTTCCTGCCCATTTTGCCAGAGAAAATAAAGCTGCCTAATAATTCTGCACACCTTGACATAGGGTGTTCATCTCCTTAGGCCGCACCCTCCACATCACACAAAATACACATCACCTGAAATGCTTACAGCTTGGAAAATATGCATGAAAATGATGATATGATCAAAATACTCACTTGCCTAACAATTGTGCACAAAGTGTATTGCCACAGGTGTATACAATGAACTGGAATGGAGATTACGAGCCCGTTCATTCAGTAGAGCGTTTGTGAGGTCGGGCGCTGATGTTGGACGAGACGCCCAACCTCACAAACGCTCTACTGAATGAATGGGCAAAAATCCCACAGAAACTCCCCAAAATCTTGTGGAAATCCTTCCCAGAAGAGCGGAAGCCGTTATATTTGCAAAGGAGGAACGACTTCATATTAATGTCTCTGTATTTAGAATGTGATGTCATCAAAGTGCCTGCCGGTGTAATGGTCAGGCGTCCATATAGTGTATGTATATGCGTTAATGTGTGAGTGTGCATGTATGGGTGTGTTATGTGCATTGCCGGCACTTTGAGGGCTTCAACTTGGTTTCATTCAGAAAATTGGGCATTCAGGCCCCAAAATGTTCGCCATCGCTTATATAGGGTAACAATGTTTAATAATATTTGTATTTAACGCATACAGTGTGTTAAAATAAAATCTAAAGGGCACACACAGTACATACAATCTATATACATGTGCGTGTATATATATTAAAGTCATTCCTAGACAATACGATGTCAGGAGGGACAGATTGCTTTTATTCATACATTGTTTTTTTTTTCTTATTTTGTTTTCCATGCTCCCCTTCTCCTTTGCAGGCATCCTTTTAATGTTCCATTAACGTCCCATTAACGTCTTGTTAAATCTCTGCCGCCTGCCAGGCTGTTGTTACGTTCAGCATCTTTGCATCCACAGTGTCTTTAGGATGATATCCGGGGAGCGGTCGGTGTCATGTAACAGGTGGAACAGTGGGAAAACGCAACACCCTACCAATATGAAGAGTGATGTATGTGTGAGTATCGTTAGAGTCCACGGGCCAGAGACGGGTCTAAGAGACGTCTCACAGCCGTCTGTGGCCACGCGTCATTCTCTGTCAGAGGAGATTTTAACAGCCCAAAGAGGCGGCCAGTCTGTAAAACCCCTTTATTTCCTGTCTCCTCCGTCACATTTTAATTCTTAGGGACGTTTTTTCTTCCCGTAATCGGCGTCTCAGGTTTTGTGAGGGTCTTGCTGGATCCAGCTTACAGCTCTGTAGGCTTACAGTTTACAGCCTCAATTTTAGCCATCAAACCCACTGGACAGCCCCAGATTGACCCATCAGACCCATTGAAAGGCCCTCAGCCGCCCAGGGGTTTAACCAACGCCGGTTATTTGTGTTACTGCAGGTCCAGAGTACCAATGACTTCAGTGCTCTCAGCAAAGCTTCTGCCTCAGCCTTGGGGTATTTTCAAGATACATTTCAGAAATATTTTGTCAGTCGGGCATGTAGGAGATCTCCCTTAATCCACAGGTAAATAGACTCATCCTCAGATTGACTGTACATTATACAGGGGCCGGTTCGCTGATTTAACAAAAGATTATACAGGGTCGACTGTTCCCCAGTCTCTGTATCCATGCCGTACACTCACTATATATATATATATATATATATATAGAGCGCCAGAGTCTGTATCTGTACCGTACACTCGCTCCTAGCTTCTGTGTGTCTCTTGTCCCGCTCATTTTACCTGTTTTCTTTCTGCAGGGGTTACTATGTGCGCTCCCAAGCTGTCGGCCTCTGTTTGGAGGAATTTCTACAGGATACACAGGGATCTCCCCACATACAGGTCTTCGATTGGTCTTGTTGCAGTGTGTGTGTCATAGTGAATCAGTATGTGTGTGTACCTGGTGGTGCGTGTGTTTAAGCACTAGTGACGGACTCGTCCCTTCAGGTACACTGCTGTGGATATTATACAGCCCTACCACCCGTTCACCTGGAAACCAGTTTCTATGTTATACCCCTTTCTCGTACTGCCCCGACCCAGAAGCTGCCCTCTGCTGCCCACACCACCAGGCCCAGTACCGTGACAAACTAAAAGGGGGCGGTTATGTTACTCAGACGTCTCATTCTGTGTGTGGATGTGATTATGTGGATATATATATACATGTGCCTGTGTACAATAAAGCATTCTTAATGTTATACCCTACACTGAGTCTCGGCTAGTGACTGGGAAAACGGGGAAAGAGTGTGAGTCCCAGGCTAAGGGAGCACAAGTAAGCGGAGGTAGTCGGTCCGACTAGCCAGATCCATGACAGCACTTTTCTACTTGAAGCATCCAGATGTATTTATCTGGTGATGTGTCCTTATTTCTCAGTGCATACCATTGCTGTTGTGTGTCACTATGTAGGTGTTTCTACCTGGGGTGTCATTGTATGGGTGTTTGTGAACCTGTAGATAATAAATTTTCTGCCCCTGTCTGGCGTTAGATTGTGGGGTCAGATTAATTTGTATTGCGTGGAGTGGGAAGAGTTTAATGTGTCACATGATTTGCGTATGTGCACAATACATTACGATGAATGTGTAATTTAAAGCAATGGCAATCAAGTTTGAAAAAAGTCCAAGTTCAAACTTCCTCTCCTTGATCCAAAAGAAGGCAAAGAAAACCCCCAATCACGCCACTTTGCCACAAATTTGTGCCTCCAAAAGGCGATCAGATTTCTCCTTGGATCAAGAATCTCTAAAACATTAGTGCTTTATTCCATCATTCATACCCCTGTATGTTCTGCTTTCTACCCTTTTTGAAGGCATCCATTGTACTTCATAACACCAACTCTTCGCTCTTCCAGTCTTTGTATATCATCTCTCTAACGGTGTTGCTGAAATGCTTTGACTGCTCTGCAACACTACAAAAATGTTTTAAACAGCCTTAATCACAAAAGTTACTTTAACTCTTCCCATGCACACATTTTACCTCCAGTCAGTGTTTGCGGTAGTAGTTTCTACTGCCCCCCCCCACACACACACAATGTTCATGTGTCACTGCCACACACCCCAAAATATATTCAGGAGCACCTCCTGAGTATAGCAATACCAGCACACATGCATTGGTATGTTGGGGTGTTTGAGAGGTGCACATTTTTTTGTGGGGATTTTGACATCTGGTCAGTCCGTGCTCATGTCCTATTTTGGACATCTTTTGAAGCTGGCCAATTCCATTCACCCTCATCAGACGATATATTTTTGAAAACTAGACGCACCAAGGTATTTCAAATGCTGGTATTTTACCACTTTCCATGCACAAATTATATTACCAGCCTTTGTCAAACTCTGTGGTTGTTTATTTAGTGGTGGTGGTGGGGGGGTCTTCACACAAATTGTACTTCATGTGTAAATGTACAGCTCCTGGTATATGTTACTGCCAAACACCTTTTTTTTGTGTGGTGGAGGATTTACACCTGTGTCCTCCAGGCAGTTTGTGTCACCGTGTAACTATACGCAGTTCCGTGTCTTCCAGGCATTGTGCGCTTCTGTGTGTTCTGATGGGTTCTCACTTTGCTCTCTGTCTCTGCAGGTGCTGTCTCTGGGATGTGGCTCTGACTCTCTATATTTCCGTCTGTGCGGGGAGCAGGCTTCTGAGGCGCTGTGTGTGTGGGAGGTGGACTTCCCAGCTGTCGTCCGCAGAAAAAGTAATTTGATTGAACAGACAGAAGCCCTCAGAGATCTGCTTGGATCCTATGAGATAAACCCCACGACTGGCGAGCAGGGTAAGGGAACACCGCAGAGTAATGCTGTCTCCACACGCACAAGCCTGTTGGTTTAGTGAGATTGTGGTCTGTTGGACAGGTTGCAGTGTGTATGTGGAAAGCACCAGGCCCTGTGCCATTTGCAGAGAGGCTGCTTTCTTCTCCTGTAGGATTTATTTTGCATGGAGTAGAGTAATGTTTAGTGGCCACGGCTTGTTCATTTGGTCCGTACCCCTTTGTTAGTGTGCAGAGCGTCTGTTACAGGCCACCAGACCCTTAATATTTAAATACGTTCATAATAAATAAGAATAATAATCGTGCCGGAGACTGTTCAAGTATTTGTGGTTTGAACTTTATAAGCGATAAAAAATCTCACTGGGGATTCACGGTCAGTGGCCCTTCAAGCCTCACCAGCTCAAGCCTTAAAGGGATTTAACAAAGCAAAGTTTCCCTTTACCAAGGGAGTGAAAGATAAACGGAACAGCCTCCCAGCAGACGTGGTAGAGACTAACCCTGGGAAGGAAATGTAAACATGCATGGGATAGCCATATTGGTCCTGAATGTAAAATGAGACCAATGGCTGATTAAGGTTTGAGTCTTTATACCAGGAAAAACAAGTGACTAGATGGGGCTGATCTGCCAGCAGTTTCTAGGTTTCTGTGCATGTGGCCAGATGGGGTGGGTATGAGGCTTTATCCCACTTTCTTACGAAGATCCGGTGACCGCATGTCAGTTCTGAGGGTCAGATGTGGATGAAATCTTTCAGAAAGGGTTTCTGTACAGGTGGTGTCAGGGGCATTAGACCGACCCTTAATGTTTCAGAGTTTTAATTGTATTTCCTTGGGTGTCGTTCCAGGTGGCCCTGTCTTGTCTGCTCAGCATTATAAGCTTCTTGGTGTGGATCTGAGTGATGTTTCTGGACTGGAGGCAGTGTTGGGAAATGCTGGTTTCAGGTGGGATTGCCCCAGTCTCATACTGGCAGAGGTGGTCCTATGCTATATGGACCCTGCACGGTGTGTATGAGGTTTTTGCGTATGCAACTTGTTTTTACGTTTTAATTTTTGCAAGAAAAAAAATATGTATGTAGAGCATAGATAGATATCTGGTTATCATAGCTGTGACGTCCTGTACCCCGACTGGGTACACCCGTCAAACGTTGTTTCCATCCTGAGACTTTGATGATTAACCCTCTCAGTACTAGACAGAACTAGCGGTAGAGGGATACAAAGCAGGACTTGTCGGAATGGAGATGGGCCACTCTGAAGCAGATATGGTCCATCAGGTGTGGGAGCCGTGGGACGTTTTTATGAGAGGACCTTTTTCTCCTAATTTCCCAGGCTTTGTTTTAAGATTACACAGAACACCTTGGTATGTACGGGCTATTAGCAACCATTGACTTTCTTTCTTTCGCCTTTCTTTTCTCTTTGAGGCTAGCAGAATACTTGCCTTTTCTTCTTATGTTGAGAGAGCTCTGATGTTACCATTGTAGCCTTTTATATGCTTACAACATACAAGTTTGTACAAATATACCACTGGTGATGGGGCTCGGACGAGGGGGGGTTGGGAAAGGGAGCGCCTTGGGATCACCCCGAAAACAACGATTTAGGGGTATATATATCTTTTCTTATATTCCTGTCGTTACAACAGACTATAGAACCTCATTCGCCGAGAGGATTTTTCCACTGCTTTGTTATACGTGTTTTGGCCATAATCAATAAATGTGCCGGGAGCTTCCGTTGTGATGTGGGAATTATGTCTGGGAACATGTCTAAGGACGCCAACTCTATTGTGTGAGGTGGGGTGCCTGACAACATAGCCTCAAAATCCCAGAAGTGTTCTGCGTTTTGGAAGCTTTGTAAGAATTGCTCTTCAAAACATGACGGACTTGCAAATATTTGATGAAATTAGGGCGGTAAAGAAAACTGCTCCCTCAAATCCATGAACGTATTTCCCTGCTCTATTAGATATCCAATCTCATGGACACCGTTGTCAATCCAATTACCCAGGGCAACATGTGGAATATAAAGATTGTGTGTTGACAATGGGGTTTTCTCTGTAAGCGTGGTTGTTAACTGAAAGAGAGCCTTATATATATCCCATAAATGGCTGAAAACTTCATCATCGTTGGCAAAAGATGAGGTACTGGCGGTTATTGGCTATCGCCAGTGGTTCCATAGCTAGCGCAAAAAGTAGTGGTGACAAGACAGCCTTGTCTGGTGCCGTTATGAATCTGGAAAGGCTTGAAAGGAACCCTGATGACTAGCACTGAGTTTGTCATAGAGGATGGGGGACAGCCTGAATGAATGCCCGGAGAACTCTTATTAAGTATATACAATGAAGGTGGTTGATCAAGAATAAATGAGCTTGAGCGAGAACCTAAAAGTCCCTGGGTATCATTAAACAGGGGCGGACCGTGGGCATCTCGGTCTCAAAATAATAAAAAAATAAATAAAAATACACAACCAGGTCTGTGAGATTGTGTGGGTGATCTGGAAGCCACCGGGGAACTATCTTCTGGCTGACTGTAAACAGGAGATCGAGGGTTCACCACCATGGGTTTTCCCCGTCCGCCCCTTTCCCACTCTGAAGGAAGTAGAGTGTGGAAAAAATGTTATATAATGTTGCAGCTTAGCTGGCTGTACCTCCTCCAGGGACACCTCTCACCCTGATGATGATCCTACAGGAATGGTCCTCCAGATCTGCAAGACAAAGGCGGTCATAGTCCTCCTCAAGCTTGTTATGGAAATCCACTAATTCAGTCCCGGTATAGTCTTCAAATTTATTGTCGAGGTGGTCTGTCATCGATCCCAGTTGGTGGTGGTCTGAAATCATATCCTTAATCTCATTGAGTTTTGCATGTTGTCTAGTATCCTATGAATGACAAATTGGGTAAGTGGTGCATCGTTGAGCACCCTAGAATTTGCAGGTTTATGATTTGGGGGAATTCTTCACAGGCTGCAACTTTTCTCTTTATCACAACTTGTCTGTTGGCTCAGGGGCAGATGGATTTTGTGATGTAGGAAGGAGGGCAGCTGCTGGAAGCTCCCGGTGCCCCTGACCCGGTTTAGCACAGTGTAGTTACTGCAGATGGAGGCAGATACCAGGCTGTGAAATGTTTCTGGCGTGGACAGCCCAGCGGGTGCACTCTCCGCACTGTTCTGTTCACAGGAGTTGTTGGGGATGGGGAGTTAAGAAGAAATGGCTGTGTGTTTTCCACAGTGTGTAGAGCACTCAAATTCTTAAGATGAAGCCGCCCCAGAACAGAGTGTAACCTCCGTTAGGTGCACACCAGAAGCGGTCTTATTATACTCCACGTACACCGGCCCTGGGCTCATAATTATCTATGTGGCATAAATGTGTGACCCCCCCCCCCAAAAGAAACCAATTAGATAACAGTAGAAGATGCTCGCCTGCACTTAGAGTTACAATGCCACACAGGTCACAGGGACGCGTATAGAGATGTGGATGTTGCGTTAATACGGTAGATTTCTAGCGTATACACAGATTGGGTTCACGTGGGAAATGTGAGTGATTGAGAATATATAGTTACAATTTGTGTCCTTTTAATATTAATTTATTTCACATAAGGCTTAAAGACGGTGCTCATAGCCGCATAAAATGGCGGTCTGTTTCTCTAATTTGAAAATAGCGTACCCCGGGAAACAGGATCAGAACATCATTGTGCATGTGTAATATCAGTATGCGCTTATATGCTTAACCCTTTCTCATCTAAGATGTGGTGATCTTCAGGTAACACATCTGTTTATCAGTAATCACAGCCTGATACGCTTCCTATACTTGTCGGTATACGTGGTTGTTTCACAAAACAACCAGTAATCAGCGAACGCACCTTCGGTTACACGAATCTTGTGTCTCTTTGTCTCTAGATCGACAGCCCTGATTGGCTGGGCAGCAAATCGCTTTGGGAACGCGCGCTTTGTTTTGTACGAGCAATTTGGCCCCGGTGATCCCTTTGGACGAGTTATGATGAGTCACTTTGTGTCACTGAACTCGGCACTGCACTCGGTGACCGTGTATCCCCATCTGCATGATCAGAGGAAGAGGTTCCTCCAAGAGGTCTGTTCTGCTCCTCACCAAAGTCCAGCACCAGTCATCTTCCGCATCGAATTAACGCTCTCTCACTGTGTCACCGAATGAATTCTCTTTCTCACAGTCTCACAGTCTCACTGACTCTCGCTGTATTCTCGATACCAATGAATTATTTCTCTCGCTGTGTCCCCTTTGACAGGGCTGGGTGCAGTGCAGAGTGATGGATATGAATGAATTCGCTTTAACCACCATTTCTGATGCAGAGAGTCAGCGCCTTGAAGCCCTGGAGCCTTTTGATGAGTTTGAGGTTTGTTTAATGAATACAAAAAAACACCATAAAAATATAATTCTGTAAACTAGCCGCAGGTGAGAGGGGTATCCAAAAGCTATCAACCTCCTGATACAGGGACACACAGTGGCACAATCTTCAACAAAATATAACCGGATACAGGGATACAATCCTCCACACAATGTAACACAGCAGGCAGGGAGACACAGTCCTCGACACAATGTAACAACAAATGTAGGGACACAATTCTCCACAAAATGCTACACACAGGATACAATGTAGCTTCCATACACTTTTTTACTAATCTGTGGCATCCCTGCTTGCACGGATTCTACCCTGTCATCACCATTGATTCTGGTCAGCCTTCCCTTACTAAGTGTCTCTCTTTCAGGAGTTTCATCTGAAATGCTCTCATTATTTCATTCTGGTGGCATCCAGCGGGAGTCTGGCAGACACTCCAGTCATGCGTCATAAATATTCTGGTGAGTGGAAGCTGTGTGAGTGTTCAGCTGTCCCTACAATGTGTGTAAATGTGGGTGCTCACCAGCACCACAAGCTTTGTCGGTTCTTACTGTCCCTGCTAGATGAGTGATTTCTCACGGCCATCAGAACATATGTCAGTCCCCATTTATGAATGTTAGTGCCCTGGGCACCAGATGTGTAGCCTAGGAGTTTTGCATTGTTCTTTAGGGTTGGAGTTAGGCTACATGGACAGTGCCCTCTCCTATAACCAGGCCCGGACTGGGACAAAAAATAGGCCCGGGCATTTAAGACTGAACAGCCCGTTTATTTATTGTTAAAGCCCACCCTTCATGTACCATCTTTGCATTTCCCCAAATCACTTAAACATTCATGATAGATACAAACACTTACTCACTCATTCACACAAATCATTAACACACATTCGTTAATGCAGTCTCACAAATCATTCAAGCAATTCATCCACACATGAATTCATTGATTCTCATACGCATTCACACAATTCATCCACACATTTATTCATTCATTCTTGTACGCATTCACACTACCCCCTCTCCCCATCCCCTTATCTGCCCCTTCTAACTATGTTCCCCCTTATCACTACGTACCCCCTTCCCCATTTCTCAATTTGTACCCCCTCTCACTATCTATCCCCCCTCTGCCCCTTCTCACTGCACCCCCCTCCCTTACCCTACTTACCTTGTTGCCGGAGTAAGCAGCAACTGCGACTGGGTCCACCACTCTAGGGGGCCGGGCAGCCCCCACCGGGGCCGGCCTTAGGGGTGCGTGGCCGCACAGAGCTCAAATTAAAACATCGGGGTTTTTTTTTTGGTTTTTTTTTACTTTATTTAACATCCTTGATGTTAAATAAAGTTAAACACACTTTATTTAACATGAATGATGTTAAATAAAGTAAACAAAAAAAAAAAAAAAAACCCAGATGTTTTAATTTAAGCCCTGTGTGGCCGCGCACCCTTAAGGCCGGCCCTAGTGGGGGCTGCCCGGCCCCCTTGAGTGGCGGACCTGGTCGCAGTTGCTGCGGACTTAAGGGACAGGTGCCCCTTATGTCCTGCGTTAATGTGGCCGCATAGGCCCAGTCAGTCCGGTCCTGACTGAGCCTATTTTAAGGTAGGGGCCTGGAGCTGCAGCTCCATCAGCCCCTACGTCAATCCAGCTCTGGGCCGCCCGGCCCACCGGGAAAATGCCCGTTGTGCCCGATGGCCAGTCCGGGCCTGCCTATAACCCCCCCTAACCTGTGCTTCCTCTGCAGACACAGCTCATTCTCCAACCCTCATTCCTTGTGCATCCTTACTGGTCTATCCTTTGCCAGAGACGCTTCGGGGCATGCGTAGGTTTGGCCACCGTTCTTGTTATGTCTCTTCTGATGTTATCGTGAGCACTGGTGGTTTTGGAGAAGGGGGTGGAAAACACCAGAGATTAACAGACATCCACCTATTGAGACATGGCGGAGAAACCTGGGACACGGAGACGACTGTCACAAAGTGGGGTGAGACAGCTCATTTCTGTATGGACTGCTTCCATGTGTAGACAGCCTCCTGCCTCTCGAAACGCCTTTTATTGACTGTTTCACCACCCTGAGCAGACAGTCTCCTGCTTTCCCCACCTGCACACATTATCTTGCCTCTCGGCGCCCTCAGTATAGACTGCATCACCTGCCCATGCAGACACCGTCTCTATGTATAGAAATTCCCTGTGAAACTGTAAAATACACAAAAACACATAGTTGGAGTCAGAATGGAGCAGTGTATCGGGATTCTGCTAGTGACGTCCCCGTAATATATTTCCCGTGCTCCAGCAGGTGCCCAGCGCGTAGTAACACGCATTCAGCACTCACGCCAATGGCTGCCCTGCAGATCATGCAGACTTTCTGCTCTCTCTCCAGATGGACGCTTGCTCCACACTCTCACTCCTCTCTCGGGTGGGGGAGGCATCTTGGTTTTGGGTGGTCGTTTGTCTCCTTCACGTGCTGCTATTGGAGCCCTGATACTAACATATGAGGAAAGAACACAGTCCGTGATGGTGGTGCAGCGAGATCTGCAGCCTGAGATCCTGCGCTGGAGACATACCGCCACCGAGGTGTCTCTTTGCGGTAAGAAGCAGACTGTCACAAAAATAATTTTATCCAAAAAGCACTATTGTATGAGTAAGGGGGTTATTTGGTTACAAAACCTAATGTGATTGTTAAAGAAGCCCCCATTATTTCCCCCTGTATGTGCCATAATTATACTGGTCCCAGCAACATACCCTAACCCCAAAAAGTTCTTCAGGGGGCCCCTGAGTCTCTGTTTCCCTATGTGATTTTAACTGCAGTAAATCCAGTGCTCACTGCAGTCGAATACCCCTTTCCAAGCCCAACTTCATACGCTAAGGACCGGTACCCGCCTGACTTCGGCCCCATAATCCTTAAAGTGAAATCTTTTCCTGTAAATCCTTTCCTTACATTTTTATCCCTTTATACTGCAATTTTTTCTGCCTTTCAGATCAGTTTTATGTGTTTATCTTTGGTGGTCGTTCTGTGGCATCGAAGACTCTCCAGGGGCCATTATTTCTTCATCCACAGAGTCTGAGCTCAGTCGAGGTATGTGATAACTTGGGGAAGGCCCTCAAAGCTTAGTTACATCAGGGGACGGTATGTCTGTGAGTAAGGTGCTTACATGACCATATCGTGGAGAGCTTCTTTCCACTCTTCAATATCTTGACTCATAGAGAAGAAAATTCAAGCAGTTGTTTAACTTGGCACGATGTCAAGGCATTTAGCAATACCGAAAACCCACCCTAGGATGCACCAAAGAGAGACCCCAAGCGCCATAGGTATCTAAAACATTGCCCTTCTTGTCCTGGAAAAAACAATATATATAATTTGTGTGGGTACACTAAATGAGAAGAAAATAACGGCAACACTGCAAAAATGTTAAAGCCATTCTCATGAAGGGGTTAATAACCCCGTCCTTGGGTTAATGGATCCATTGTTGTGGCGTTGGGTTATGGTTAATAAGAGTTACTGTTATATGATGTCTTGTTAACAACATGTAAAATTATGTGACATTACTCAAGATTTTGTGACCTCTGAGGTCCGTTCAGTCAGATGCATTCTGTTCTGAAAGTGTATGCATGATGTCACGGTGTCAGCTGTATCAGCCCAAAAGTCGCAACTATGTCCATTTTTTGATATCTGAAGTATCACTGTTTCTTAAAGTTTCCTGTTCCCTGCTTTCCCCAGAAGTGTGTTACAATCCTTCATGTGTTTCTCCTCTCTCCGGCAGATACCGATACTGGGGTCCAGCCCGTCAGGACGTCATTCTCACAGCTCCTCTGCCTGGAGTGGGGGGGCAGTAATATCAGGAGGCCTTCTGAGCTCTGGGGTTCCCAGCGGCTCCATCGCACTCATGAGACCCTCTGGCTCCCGGTTTCAGTGGGAGAAGCTGACCATTACTCCTCCGCTTACACCCAGGTAACTACCTTTATTTGACGTTTCGTGCTAGTTTTTTATTCTGTTACTGCCCCATCATTAATCTGTGTACAGACTTGTCAGTCCCCGTTTTACGCCCACCGCCCGTTCAATCTTTGTGATTTTACCTGCATCTGTTCATGTCCATTCACCTCATTCGCTCCCTGTAAGCCGTGTCTTGCCTTTTGAAACCATTTTGTTTCTTTCTGGATTCATGTTTATCTCCCTCTATTTTGGTTTTGAGCTGGCTTATGAAGGGGTTAATTAGGTCTGCACGCGTTTTATTCCTTATACCCTCGTCTGCCGGCTCTTTGTGTCGTCTTTGTAATAGAGTTTGGTGTTCCTCCTCTCTAACAGGGCTCTTTGCTGTGGCAGTTTCAGCTTGTGCTTCGGGACGGGTACAAGTTATTGATTGTTATCGTTTGGTGTTGAGTGCCGGTTACGTTTCTCCTTTATCTGTCTCACCGCAACTATGCTGCCTCTTTCGCCTTCTCGGATGCCATCACATTCTCAGTGTCTCTCTACCCTCACCTACCTCACACTCTCGTTGATACCATTAAAACCATTAACTTTTTGGCTGTTTCACTGCCCTCATCTGATATTGATGGCCCCGTTTCTTCCTCGGTGTGAAGATCTTTTCTGTCGCTTGCTGGCTTAGCGGGCCAGCCGTTTAAGGATCGTGTGGCAGTAACCTGTACCTCTGCTGACCTTCTTGTGGTGCCACCGTAGTCCTTGCTCGCTTCCTGTGTCTGCGCTCAGCTAATCCATGGTCAATCGCTCAGCTAATCCACGGTTTGTTTCTCAGGTATTCCCACTCTTCTCACGTTGTTGGCAACAAACTTCTTCTTGTTGGAGGAGTTTGGATGCTCTGCGATTCGGTACCTGGATTGGCCATTATAGATCTGACCACCGGACATTGTGCTGAATACCAGATAAACACTGTAAGTATATAGAGTCAGTAAGGTGTAATACCGGATAATAACTGTATATACAGTAACTGAGGTGTAATACCGGATAACTGCGTATATACAGTAACTGAGGTGTAATCCCGGAATATAACTGTGTATATACAGTAACTGAGGTGTAATGCCAGATAATAACTGTGTATATACAGTAACTGAGGTGTAATACCGGAATATAACTGTATATACAGTAACCGAGGTGTAATACCAGATAATAACTGTGTATATATACAGTAACTGAGGTGTAATACCGGATAATAACTGCATATATACAGTAACTGAGGTGTAATACCGGATAATAACTGCGTATATACAGTAACTGAGGTGTAATACCGGAATATAACTGTGTATATACAGTAACTGAGGTGTAATACCGGATAATAACTGCGTATATACAGTAACTGAGGTGTAATACCGGAATATAACTGTGTATATACAGTAACTGGGGTGTAATACCGGTTAATAACTGCGTATATACAGTAACTGAGGTGTAATACCGGATAATAACTGCGTATATACAGTAACTGAGGTGTAATACCGGAATATAACTGTGTATATACAGTAACTGAGGTGTAATACCGGAATATAACTGTGTATATACAGTAACTGAGGTGTAATACCGGATAATAACTGTGTATATACAGTAACTGAGGTGTAATACCGGATAATAACTGTGTATATACAGTAACTGAGGTGTAATACCGGAATATAACTGTGTATATACAGTAACTGAGGTGTAATACCGGAATATAACTGTGTATATACAGTAACTGAGGTGTAATACCGGAATATAACTGTGTATATACAGTAACTGAGGTGTAATACCGGAATATAACTGCGTATATACAGTAACTAAGGTGTAATACCGGAATATAACTGCGTATATACAGTAACTGAGGTGTAATACCGGATAATAACTGCGTATATACAGTAACTGAGGTGTAATACCGGAATATAACTGTGTATATAGAGTAACTGAGGTGTAATACCGGATAATATTTGTGTATATACAGTAACTGAGGTGTAATACCGGAATATAACTGCGTATATACAGTAACTGAGGTGTAATACCGGAATATAACTGTGTATATAGAGTAACTGAGGTGTAATACCGGATAATATCTGTGTATATACAGTAACTGAGGTGTAATACCGGATAATAACTGCGTATATACAGTAACTGAGGTGTAATACCGGATAATATCTGTGTATATACAGTAACTGAGGTGTAATACCGGATAATAACTGTGTATATACAGTAACTGAGGTGTAATACCGGATAATATCTGTGTATATACCAGGGGCGTCCAGCCTGCGGCCCTCCAACTGCTGCAGGTTGAACGCCCCTGGTATATACAGTCATACCAGTTTATATACACTCCACGAGGTGTAATACCATATAATAATGGCATATATACATTCGGTGAGGTGTAACACTGGATAATAACGGCGTATATATACACTCGGCGAGGTGTAATACCGTATAATGGCGTATATACATTCAGCGAGGTGTAATAGCAGATAACTTTATGTACATATCCTGCAGCTTATGCCACGTGAGTTTTCTTTTGTCTGACATTAAACATGCAGCCTCATACCCCCCAAGGTTTTCCCCAGGCAATTAGTAACCCCCTTTATGTCAAATGCCCTATCGCAGCCTTCTGGCTACACTGCCGCATTTGGGTTACCTTGGTCCACCCTCTTTTGTACATATATGTTAATCATCATATATCTGGTATGATTGTTACAGATGCATTATCATACCAAGTATTTACACACATGGCGGCCTCTGTCACTGATACGTATATAGGTGGCGGACTGTATCTCTGGTACATGCGTGTGTTGGACTGTGTACCTCTGCTGTATACAAGCTCATTAAAAATTAAACATTAAACAAGCCTTCTGTCTTGTCTGGTGTCTGTAGATGAGCGTTTAATGATAATGCTTCTACTGCCCCTAAATTTTAGTGGAAGGGTTTTCTATCACCTTTACCCACCATAACTCATGTAATGGTGTTTCTCGTGCTTCCCCAAGTATTAAGCCGGTATTGCAACCTCATGCTGCCGAGTCCCACGAAGGATGAAACGGCCGTCCGTGAGCGGCGATCTGGCTGCTGCACCTCTTCCCGAGTTTTGTCTAAAGGCTGCCCTGTACAGCGGGCGATTTACTTTAAAGGGATCCGTGTATAAAGTGGATCTAGAGGCAAAAGGTGATCATTGTTGACCTTATTTGCATGCGCCTACCCAGAATCCCTTGTGGTTGTGGCAGCACCATGAGATTTCTGAGGGAAAAAACGAGGCTTCTGGCCTGTCTGGTGTCTGTAGAGGAGTGTTTAATAATAATGCTTCTACTACAAGCTCATTTAAAACAGCTTAGAATTTCATTTGCTTTTTTACCGGTTATTTGTGGACGAGGGCTCTGGTTTATGGTTTCATTTGGGATGATCTAACCTCATGTTGTGTTCTTCTCTCTTTAGTCTTTGCTGGAGTGGCCCTTGATGTTACATGGACACAGCTCTGTAGTGATTCAGGACAGAAGGCATCTGCTGCTGCTAGGAGGAGGGGGGACATGTTTCTCTTTTGGAACCCACTTTAACTCACAACCTGTTCTTCTGGAGCTGCCACGTGTCCTATGACCAGACAGAATTCATTCAGTGTCTGTCTGACCCTAATGCTGCTTACATGCCCTTCTCAGCTGCACCGGGGTCAAGGAGTTTTTGGCTGAGTGCGAGCTCTGTACGTCATGCCCATGCTTGGTGATCATGTCCGGGCTCTGAATCAGTACATCTGCATGCTGTGAAAACAGTAAATTGTTTGTGACCTGACATAGAACTGATTAGAATTTATTCTTCTCCATCATGTCGCAAACCGAGATGTTGATAGCTCCAGGAACATGCTGGGTTTCAGTGCCCCTTAATAAAAACCACCATGGTACCAACAGCTCTTTTGCCCTAAAAAATGCTAGATAGATGCTAAATACTATTATTCTCCGTTATAATCATTTGTAGATAGACGGCCAAGTCTGTGCAAGAGTGAAAAAATCCTCCAGGTTTCTACACATTGGCTGCCTTGAGCTGCTTAGTGTATCCATGTTTCCTGTTGGCGGAAGACGAGTCATTGGGTGTTATAGTACCAGCTCTGGTGGCCTCTTGTGAGGCTTGATCCTTGTAGGAGCTGCCTCAGAAGACAAGGTGATGGCCCTCCCATCAAGTCGTGGCTGCAGCCCGTGCCCCTACCCACAGAAGCCATAGCTGCTAAAATCGCATGTCTTTCTGCTCTTTGTTTTTATGAATATGCCCAGGTTTACAGGACTGTGTGGCTATAAACGTACTTTGGGGGTTAAAGTTGCACCAAAAACTAGGTTGTGAATAGTCACCACAGGCCAATCGCAGTAAAGTATTTGTTTCTAGAAGGCAGACGCCCGGCGAATCTGCAGATCTTAGAGGTGTCCTACAATGGAAAATTTAGGAAGGGGAGCCACTTTCCAAATAAAATGCCTATACAGATAACCGAGTTTTAGCCTTCATTAAAAAAAAATATCCCAAACGCAAGAAGTATAATTACAAAACTGCATTCCATGCTTTGGCCTTTAAAAGCTGATTGTTATGTATACAGTTCTCTACTGGCCTGTAGTCGGCGCAGGGAAAATTGGTTGTATCCAGGATTGGCTGAGAAAGCAGAATGAGAACTAGACAAAAAGCATTAAGTGCCCCCTGCATATACCCCTTCACACAAACACATCCTGGAGGCAGGATCAGGGGTCTCCAGAGATCGCTCTGTTGATTGAAGGAAAGTGCATCTCAACGGCTGCCCAGAAATGGATATTTTTCATCATGAATAAATGTAGTTTTTTTTCTTGTAATGTCGGTTTCTATCAGTTCAGTTTCAATTTGACAGTTTTTTCCATTTCTAGTATGATCGCTCGTATTGAAGCCAGTGGAGTCCCTTTTTAGTGTAGAGGAATTTGGGGGCTTCATTTCACTCTTGTTTATGGCCATGTTTTGTTGAATGTAGACCCTCTGCTATAAAGCCCAGTTTTCCATCTAAGCCTCTGACCCTCTAAGGCTAGTAACGTTTCTCCTCCTGAAATAAACTTCTGCCTGTCCTTTGTGAAATCCTTTTATGTATTTAAACGTTTCTCTCTCTTCTCTCCCGCAAGCCGGACATGTTGAGACCCCCCATAGTCATTTATAACTTTTATCCTGCAAACCAATCGCTATTTTAGTTGCACTCCTCTGAGCTCTCTCCCGAATATCAACATCCCCAGTTACTGACAAAAGATTTACTGAGTCCTACTGGTTCTACGGGTGCCGAATTCCAAACCTCAGTAATGGCTAGTTGAATAAGTCTGCTGGCGGTTTTGTGAGGACCCTCTGGAGTTTTTATTATTATTATTTTTTTTTTTTTAATATGTTTGGATAGATCCCATCAGGCTCTGTGGATCTGTGTGTTTTTCTCCCTCTGTAAACATACGGGCTTCACATGTCTCCTGGTGTGTCCTTTAACCGAAGTCCCTTCAGCTTCCTCCTCCACCCCACTTACGCAATTACACACACACACACACACACACACACACACACACACGAAGTACACACACACACACACACACACACACACACACACACACACACACACACACACACACACACACACACACACACACACACACACACACACACACACACACACACACACACACACACACACACACACACACACACACACACACACACACACACACACACACACACACACACACACACAGTAACATCCCATGTTTACCATCTGCCTTCCGTTGTCTGAGACCCGCAGTGCGCTCCCCAACCAAATTGACTGGCGTCTGATTCTATGATAAGGTCTGGAAGAGAATTCAAAATGGCCTTGCCGTTCCATGCATCAACGTGTTTCAACCACCAAAGAAGTTCTTCTCGTGCTTTGACCGTAAAAGTTACCAGGTATTGATAGAGGCGACCTGCTTGTAGATGACCGTTCTTGAACCTCTGCAGAACACAATAATGGAGAGGCACAGGGAAAATAGCTTGAATCGAAGCTGACAGCATTTCTATAATTCTTGCAATTTTCCTCAGTGAGACTGTCGGGAATTGGATATATTTGGGAATAATCACAAGAAAATGCTGCTTTGATTAAAAAAAAATGAAGGGTTTAATAGTGTGATGAAGCCTATGAAGGCTAACACACACAGGGTTACATTGGTAATGAAGATGTATGGTAACAAGGATGTAAAGATTGTAACAAAGTCTTGGGGGAGACAGTTCTTATAGGGACAATTACACCACGTTTACAACATAAGATCAAAATCTTCAGGTTTCTTTTATAGATCTTATTACACATTTACGAACAGACCATATAGATTTCACAGACAATGCAATACACTGTTTAAAGTTGTACAGTTGCCCTTTGATGTGGGCTTCAGGGGGCTACATTGGTACTTAAATAAGTCTCCGCCTGTTATTTCTGTGAGAATGTGTATTCAACTGGCAAAATTTTGTTTAGTTAGATCAGATCACATTAACTCCTTTTACACCTACAATGACTGTAATACATATTTGTAATATAAATATGATATTGTGTGCCCTAAGGTGTCTGACATAGTCTGCATGCTACCGCCACAGAGGGTACCAATAAGTTACCAGCGCTCACACGTGCCTAACAAATTAACATATATGTCATGTTATTGAAGAAAGACCTGATTCTATTGAAATTAATTTTGAGAATAGTCAAATACCTGATGTGACTGTACTGCAAATAGGTGATCATAACCTGGTGGGGAAATGTAATGATGAGCACACGATCCGAATACCGCCAGAGAAGATAGAAAATTTGATGTATTAACTATATTACTTCATAGAGAAAAGAATGGGCCTGCAAAAGGGGGAGACCGCTAACAATTCCTTACAGGAATTGAAAGGGTTTATGAGGATTTACTCTTCCCCATTCACATCCATGATATTGGGAAGTCCAAATATGCGAAGATACATTTACAGCAGGAATTCAGTTATGTCAGATAATCCTAAAACGATTAGGTATCCTTCTCCCAAAAATCACCGGATCCAAGATCTGGATGAAGAGAAGGAAAGTGATAATATCGTTGCTAAATGTCTATTAGCGATCTCCTTAGGTAATAAGACAGTCCGCCATTTTTTTTCTAATGATAGACAAGCCCCGATACCAGATGTATGTGGGAAACTATCTGTTACATCGTTTCACCATGCAAATCGATCTGGTCAACTCTTGCCTTTGGAGTTGACTAAAGGGGGATCCATGGGTATTCGAGGATGATGAGGCAGCCCTGAAATCCACACAACAAATGCAGTAAAAATGCAAGTACCAAATGATGTTATGATCCCTAAAGAGAGTAATCAGTTCATCTTACTGTTATAAATTAAAAAGGGAGGCATTATTCTGCCTATCCAATTGGATACAGCAAATGGGTATCGTAGTTACCCATAATCCTATAGTAAGTATCAATCACCCTCAGATACATATAATCATTAATAATCTGTCTCTTCAAGACATCACTTTTTGTAAGGGAACTACTATCGGATTTGCATTGGATTCGGAATACTATACCTTTGGTCTTCAGAACAACGTGATAGGGCTAATACCGGAAGGATATCTAACTGAAGAACAACTGGTGGAGCAATCATTTGCGTTTATTTACAATTTAATCCAGTTATCCTTTCGATTCAAAGGAAGGTATTGGTAGGGTTGAAGAGACTTTCCTAGTATTCGATCATCCAATTGATGAACGAGAATACACCGGAGATCAACCAAAAATACTTCCGAATTTGCAGGAAAGGATCGAGGAGCATATTTCTCTAGCTGATGGATGTTCTAATGACTCTGCACGACAACAGCTAAGAGAGATCCTGATGGAGTCCCAGGAGATGTTTGCTAAGGATTATGCCTGTGGGTCCCAAAGTACCTCCTGTATTTGTTAAGCAATACCGACTTCCGCCTCCTACGAGTCGCTGGCAGAAATCATAAGGAATTTAGAAGAGCAAGGTATTATAAGACCAGTGGCCTTATCATAAGTGGCTATTTAAGAGTTATACTGGAGGGAAACTGCATACCAGGTACCACTGCAGAAAGCGGCTACAACACATCATCGGATCCAGATCAACTCATCCCCATCCAAGCCGTCCTCTCCTACTGTCACACTTCCCCCTGTAACAACGCTGCGGAATCTGCCGGCCCTTTATAAATACATGTAATGTAACGTAATATACCGTATTGGCTCGGATATAGGCCTCACCCGAATATAGGCCGGATATAGGCCTCACCCGAATATATAAAGTTTCTGCCCCCCCCCGGGATATGCTGCCACTCTGTCCTGAAGATGTACCCCCCCGAGATATGCTACCACTCTACCCCCCCGAGATATGCTGTCACTCTACCCCCCCCGAGATATGCTGCCACTCTGTCCCCAAGATGTCCCCCCCCACACACCAGACTTACCGGTGCAGACTCCACGGGGTCTTGCGGGGCCGGCGGGGACATATTCAACGGAAGTATTCAACTTCCGCCGTGGGAAGTACCGGCAAGGAAGATTATTAAAGCACATCGTGCAGAAGTGCCGGCAGCGGAGGTTGTTGATGCTCGCATCGCCGCTGCCGGTGAACGTCTGCGCGATGCGCTTAGACAATCTCCCGTGCCGGCACTCCCCCCGTGGAAAGTGCTGGCAGGGGAGGCTGTCTGAGCGCATCGGAGAGTAGGATGCAGATCCCCTGCAGCGCTGCGGGGGATCTGTATCCTAACCCTGCTGCCCGGAACTGCATGTCCCGGGCGTCGTGCGCTAGACCCCGAATATAGGCTGCACCCCCACTTTAAAGACTTAAAGTGGGGGGAAAAGGTGCGGCCTATATTCGGGCCAATACGGTAGTTCTTATAATAACCCCATTTTAAGAGATCATGGCATTTATGTGCCAATTTAAGACAACTCAATAAACGAATATATGTGTCTGGATGGCCCATTCTGTATGTTGACCAATGCTTAGCAGAAATAAAAGGGTCCAAAATTTTCACGGCTCTTGATTGCGCACAAGGTTATTGGGCCATTAAGGTACAGGAAGAAGACCAATATAAATTGGCCTTCACGTTTTGGGAAACAGCAATATACTTGGACCCGTTTGTAAGAAATCATGACCCTCTTACAGGGTTATTCTTTTAGGGAATGTGTGACGAATAAAGCACAAATACAAGCTCATAGAAAAATGGATATGTATACTGAATTAGGTCACAGTTACAGGTTATAAAACATATAACATACACAAAACATTAGGCCCCTGGGAATTAGCTTAGCAAAATGGACAGGGAGCATGTATGTGGGTGAGTGCTTTTGATTGGGGTATGTAAATGTGAGGGGCGAGAGTGCCTAGGGGATATAGGGTGACCCCGGTCAGTGTAACTTTTGGCAGAACATCTGACAGACATACCTGCTTCCCACCATCCCTCCCTAATTTTATGTACTTTCTTTTCTTTCGTCACAGCTGGCGGTTTGTGTGTCCTTGCCGGTCTGGTTTTGGTAAGTGATGGAGTTTGGATGATGGTGTGAAGGAAGGCTCAATCCTCCCCTGACCTCTGGTGTTTTTATTGGACGTGCCCACCGAGCTTATGGTCAGCTGGCGGTTAGAATTGGTTGTGGGACAGCGGATGTTAGCTGTTAGGTTTGTTTGGACAAGAGGGGAGGTGAGTACCTGTGGTTTGGATTGTACGGTGGTGTGCGACCGGCAAGGACAGGGTTAATTTCAGTTACTGTTTTGGGTGTTGATATGTTTGAAGTCTATTATGTTGTTGGTATGTATGTTTGTAAATTGGTATTTATACTATTGTTGTTTGGTTGTTTATTGTGTGTTTATGTTAATGTATGCATTGTGTTTTAAGGCCAACACAGTTTTATTGTTTATGGTTTTGTTAATAAAGTGTGCTGTGGGCTGTTTTATCCAGTCTCCGTATCCTTATTTGGTGAGTCTTGGTGGTAGTTGTGTGACAGAGCACGGTACACACTACCTACATACATAATAATAAAAAACAAAATGGATACATAAGCACATTCTTGGGAAACCTCTCTCAGCTCACAGGCTTCTCCCGGACGCCATCTTGTGCAACTTAGTTTTGAATCTTCTGACCCAGAACACTTCTGTTCACTGCACTTTCTTTTCTTAGACTGAGTATTGCTGCTCCTAACTAGTCATTCCAGAATTCCTTTTACCTCCCAGAAAGTGGTTCACCCGACCCCTCTTTCCAGAGATTTCCTGTATGACCCAATTATGGAGGTGACAGATAGTCTATGTGAAAATACACACATCTATGTTAAAATACATCTTCTGCTTCAGTTGTCTGACCCCATCTCTGTTGGAGCCTTTGCTCCAAATTCTTTGTATTGCAAATTAATTACATTGTAAAACCAGATCTCTCACCTTACAGAAAACCAGATCATCCCAAAAGGATTATGCATAAAATGTAATGTCTCATTTTAAAGGCACCCTTCATTTCATACACGTATGCCTTTTGGTTACCGATTTTACTGATCTAAAAAAAATTATGTTCGCAATATTTTTGTAGAATATCTACCTAGCTGGAAAAGAAATGCCATGCAAAAGAGCAACAACAAACCAGTTAACCATGGTAAGTTGTTCTGTCACATTGATGAAATGGTAAGTACAAACAGTTTAACAATATACTGGAACAAGACCAAGGGTCATTTCAAAATTCAAGGTCCTGACAAAGATGGTAATGACCTAGCTGATTCATAAGCAAAACAGACGGCCATAACTGGAGAAACCCTGGATATCGATAATTTAGTAGGAGCAATTCATGTCATACCCATCACTAGACAACAAGCTAAAAAGCAAGATGAAAACAATGTGGTACAATGGAACCAAGATTCTCCGAGTAAGGGCCCAATAACCAGTCAGAAAGAGCATCCCATTATCAGCATTTTCTATAAATATGTAGAAGACCCTCATAATAACCCCATATCCAAGGAGGAGTGTACAGGTAAAGAAGACGTAAGAATCTAAATAAAATCCAGGTCACAGTTTAAATTGCAGGATGGACTGTTTATCAGAACATCTAAAAATGGCATTCAACCATGGATGGTACCGACAATATTTAGGGGGCTTATGCTTATCCCACTGCCGTGGGAAGTGCCGGCAAGGGAGATTGTTAAAGCGCATCGCGCAGACGTTCACCAGCTGCGGCGATGCAAGCGTAAACAAACCCCGCTGCCGGCATGTCTGCACGTGCTTTAACAATCGCTCGTGCCAGGATTCCCACCGTGCAAAGTGCTGTCAGGGGAGGCTGTCTCAGCGTATCGGAGAGTAGGATGCAGGTCCCCTGCAGCGCTGCGGGCAATACGAATTGCGCATTCCTGCGCTAGACCCCGAGGGGGGGGTTGCGGCCTATATTCGGGGTAAATCCGGCATTTTCCAAAATTAACCTGATGGCTTCTTTTAAAAAATCTATAAAAATAGGAGGAAAATTGTCATCTGATTGTAAAAGATTTTTTACTGCATGACAGTTCAGATTATGGTTAATTATCGTGTACAAGGACTGAAATTTGCAATAAATTCATTGTGTCTTTTAGATAAGCTTTTGGGTTTTTTTTACTACTGGTTGGAGGATAATGTCAATGTATTCAGATAAGTTGGACAGGATAGAGTTAACGCCTGACACAATAGGGTGTCCAGGGGGATTCTTTTCATTCTGATGGATTTTTGGAAATGGATCACTGGTGTCATTTATGTAATTAAATTCTTCTTTTAAGATAAGTTGATTTAATAGTCCCTTTTCCAGCAAAACCTTAAGTTTGTCTTTTATTTGTTCAATAGGGTTATGGCTTAGTTTTCTATATACATTGTTATCGTTCAACTGCTTATATGCTTCGCCCTCATGTTGTTTTTTGATTAAAATGACCAGACCTCCACCTTTATCGGCAGGCTTTATTACAATTTCTTTGTCCTCATACAATTCCTTAAGTTTTTTTTCTTTCTTTATTAGTAAAATTATTAAAATCATATTTATTCTTTTTCATTTTTTCTAAATCTTTAAGGACCAGCCTCTCAAAGGTTTGTATTGCACTAGATTTATATTGGTATGGATACAATTTTGATTCAACTTTTAAGTTTGTTTTTGAGATATTTTCACTAGTACTTCTATTTTTTTTTATCGTCCTTCATCCTCTTTAATTTTATAAAATCTTTTTAATGTGACATTTCTCATAAATTTATTAAGATCAATAAAGGCTTTAAAATGATTTGAGACCTTTACTTAAAATGGATATTTGTGTGGGGTTAAAAGATTTATCTGTCAAATTAAAAATGCACTTTTTCTGTTTGTACTTTTTCTGTTTTATTTGTTGTAATTATTTCTATGGTGATGGGTCTATTCTTCCTTTTTTGTACTCTTCTTCCGCCTCTATGTCCTCCAGTGTAGTATTGAACTCAGGGTCAAAAAGTGGTTCCTCCAAAATCATCCAATAAAGTGTTTCAACCTGTGTTCTTCGATTTTAAGAATCTTGTGGATTTTTGCAGAAAGCTCTGAAAAAATCAGAAGATAAGATCTAATCGGAATCCTCAGTATCATTCAAGCCTGGTGATGAGAAAGTGGTTGGTCGAAAAATTTATTCCTTACCGTCTGATGGATTTATGAAGGGCTGAGAATTTCAAAATACAGATTTTGTGCAACAAGCTGCGATGCTCTGCGTGTTCTGGCAACTTTCTATCAGATCCAGCAGTCACTTTGAGTTCCTGTCGCTCATCTGTTGGATTTGGCGCCACAGGTCGCCCCACACACACGTGCATCATTGAGCCTCGGATACCCATGACCCATCACCCCTTTTCCTTCCTTGGACCCCTTTTGATAGATACTGACCACTGTAGACAGGGGCGGGCTGGGCCGGGGGGCAGGGGGGCAATTGCCCCCCAGGCCGCCCTAAATCCGGGCCGGTGGGCCGGACGGACGACCGGCAGACAGACATTCAATGCGGCCGCGGCCGCAAAGTTAAAAACTAAGCGGCCGCGAGCAGGATTGAATGCGGCCGTCATGCGTACCTGGCGGGGGAGGGAGGGGGGCGGTCCGCCCCGGCTGCCGCTCATCTGAGGGTTTCATCAGTTTCTGGAGGCGTGCCGGCATGGTGGCACCCCTCAGATGAGCGGCAGCCGGGGCGGACCGCCCCCTCCCGTTTCGGTGCGCGCGGCAACAACACTGAAGCCACGCCCAACATTTTCCGCGCTCAGTGCACCGGAAGGACAGGAAGAAGAAGAAGTAGAAGAAGAAGAAGAAGAGGAGGAAGAGGAAACGTGAGAGTGAAAGAAGAAAAGGTAGGAGAGAGTGGATTAGTAAGTGTGTGAGAGTGATGGGTGTTATGCTGAATGTAAGTGTGTGAGAGTGATGGGTGTTATGCTAAATGTACGTGTGTGAGAGTGATGGGTGTTATGCTGAATGTAAGTGTGTGAGAGTGATGGGTGTTATGCTAAATGTAAGTGTGTGAGAGTGATGGGTGTTATGCTGAATGTAAGTGTGTGAGAGTGATGGGTGTTATGCTAAATGTAAGTGTGTGAGAGTGATGGGTGTTATGCTGAATGTAAGTGTGTGAGAGTGATGGGTGTTATGCTGAATGTAAGTGTGAGAGTGATGGGTGTTATGCTGAATGTAAGTGTGTGAGAGTGATGGGTGTTATGCTAAATGTACGTGTGTGAGAGTGATGGGTGTTATGCTGAATGTAAGTGTGTGAGAGTGATGGGTGTTATGCTAAATGTAAGTGTGTGAGAGTGATGGGTGTTATGCTGAATGTAAGTGTGTGAGAGTGATGGGTGTTATGCTAAATGTAAGTGTGTGAGAGTGATGGGTGTTATGCTGAATGTAAGTGTGTGAGAGTGATGGGTGTTATGCTGAATGTAAGTGTGAGAGTGATGGGTGTTATGCTGAATGTAAGTATGTGAGAGTGATGGGTGTTATGCTGAATGTAAGTGTGTGAGAGTGATGGGTGTTATGCTAAATGTACGTGTGTGAGAGTGATGGGTGTTATGCTGAATGTAAGTGTGTGAGAGTGATGGGTGTTATGCTAAATGTAAGTGTGTGAGAGTGATGGGTGTTATGCTGAATGTAAGTGTGTGAGAGTGATGGGTGTTATGCTAAATGTAAGTGTGTGAGAGTGATGGGTGTTATGCTGAATGTAAGTGTGTGAGAGTGATGGGTGTTATGCTAAATGTAAGTGTGTGAGAGTGATGGGTGTTATGCTGAATGTAAGTGTGTGAGAGTGATGGGTGTTATGCTGAATGTAAGTGTGAGAGTGATGGGTGTTATGCTGAATGTAAGTGTGTGAGAGTGATGGGTGTTATGCTGAATGTAAGTGTGTGAGAGTGATGGGTGTTATGCTAAATGTACGTGTGTGAGAGTGATGGGTGTTATGCTGAATGTAAGTGTGAGAGTGATGGGTGTTATGCTGAATGTAAGTGTGTGAGAGTGATGGGTGTTATTGCGAATGTAAGTGTGTGAGAGTGATGGGTGTTATGCTGAATGTAAGTGTGTGAGAGTGATGGGTGTTATGCCGAATGTAAGTGTGTGAGAGTGATGGGTGTTATGCTGAATGTAAGTGTGTGAGAGTGATGGGTGTTATGCTGAATGTTTGTGAATGAGGGTTTCAGATAGCATGGATGTGTAAGTGTTGGGGGATAGCTTGGCATAGGGAGTCCGTAATCACATTCCTTTCATGCCCAGATTCCAGCATGTAGTGGCTGCCTAGGCATGATAGGAGTGTGATTGCTGTTTTAATAACACTTTTATTGGACAGAATAATTCAATGACAGTATTATTAATATATATATATATTGATATATATAATTGCAAACAGCAATCACACTCCTATCATGCTAAGTCAGCCAGCACATTCTAGAACCTGGGCATGATAGGATTGTGATTGTTGTTATATATATGTGTATATATATGATTTTTTTGTCTAATTTTGGTGTTAGTTTTAATAAAGTATTTTAAAGTTTTTTTTTTGTTTTTTTTCTGTTTTGGCCAAGTGAATGCTGAATTTTTAGTTTCAGTCCAGAATTTTCATTTCGGTGCATCCCTACTATATACTATGCCAGTCACTAAAGTGGTAAGCCTACACCACATCAATGTTTGGCTCTGTATATAGTGATAGGGGTTGTCAGTGTCTGGCTCAATGTATAGGCACACATTGACGGTGGTGCTGCGTAATCCCTAAGTATATAATGATAACAAATATGCTGTACCCCTGTCAATGTTTGCCTAACCATAGAAACTATGCAGTTTTAAAGTGTGTGTGGGGGGTGCCACATACAGGGTCTGCCACAGGTGCCAAATACTATAGGTACGCCCCTGCATCATGCGGCTGTCAGACCCAATGCTCCTCTTCCCACGTCTTAAAAGGGGTGTGATGAAGAGCTGAGGCATGCGGTGTGTGCACGCCGGCCACTTTAATTTCATTAGGCGCTGGTGGAGTGACTGCCGCACGACAGCCGCTTTCAATGTCGCTCGCAGCCGCTTTGATGGTGCAATGGGCCAGTTGACTAGACTTGCCCCCCAGGCCTTAGGCTGCCAGCCCTCCCCTGACTGTAGACCGGGTGTGATGGGACGCCTTGTACCCTGACTGGGTACAGCCATCAGCTGTTCTTTGCTTCCTCCTGGAACTGCAAGGGTTAACCACCTCTAGCACCAGACGATACTGCGAGGGAGGCAACAGGAACCAGCTCTGTATCCTCGGTGTAGTGGCACCTTAGCCCGCTGAGATGTTGCCAAATACGCTGTTGTAATTGTCCCAAAAAGGACAATGATTGATGTAGCGGGTCCCTGAAGCATTAGAGGAGACTAATGTCCAGGTGAATAACAACACTTTATTGGGAAACACACAGCCTTATATACAGTTTAACAATGAAAGGGTCATAAATCACAGTAACATATCCCCGCCCTGCCCAGCCTGCCCGGCGCCATACTCAGGCCACCAGGCCCTGCAATGTCCGTATTACCACAAACCGCTGTTTTCGGGGTGATCCCGGGGTACCAATGGATAGCTCGGGGTCCCTATAATATTCCGTCCAAAAAGTGACACAAACCGCTGTTTTCGGGGTAATCCTGAGGGAGCGGCGGCGATCCCGGGGTACCAATGGATAGCTCGGGGTCCCTAGAATATTCCATCCAAAAAGTGACACAATCCACTGTTGGGACCCTGAGCAGTAGCAGTTAAAATTTTCCCCGGGGCGGACTGCGATATAGCTGGGCGTGCATTCCATAAAATGGCTGGCTGAGTGGCTGCACGACCGCCATGGTCACAAACCCCCGAGATCACTTCCACAGAGGACCTGCCACTTACCTGTGCGTATGGGGGATTCTAGGCCCAGAAATCAGGGAGCAGAAAAGTGAAGGTTTAGTGGTTTTTGTTATTTAATCTATTTCAATCTGCATATTTTATGAAAAAGGATTAGTCATATTAAATTGTGGCTTCAGGCATCCAGTGTATGATTACTTTTTTGTAGTGAAATGACGTACTCCCACTCCCATCACAACAACATGTGTTAGAAAATCAGGAAAAGATGGGCATGAATGGTGGACTGATTCGGCCACTTGACTAGACTTGCCCCCCAGGCCATAGGCTGCCAGCCCTACCCGACCGCGCCAGCTGAACCCCGCTCTCCTGGAAGTCACAGAGACTGGGGTTCCATAGGAGGCTGCCTCTCCAAACCACCCCTGGTCTGTACCCCTCCACCTGTGGGTTAACGCCACAAAAGAGCGCCCTGGTGGGGTCAATGGCGTCCAGGTTATGATGGGTTAAAGTCCGCGGGCAACTGCTCAGGTCCTAGCCGAGAAACAGTTCCAGAGGATTATGGCCAGGACCCGGTCAGGCAAAAGGGCATGTGATACACTGGGGATAAAAAAAGGTAATACAAGAACCACAAAATAATAATTAAAACAAACAGATCTTGGCAACCCAAGGTTGTGACACCAGGATCCCCCCCACAAGAGCTGCAGTTTTGGAGATGCTCTGACCCAATCGTCGCGCCGTCACGATTTGGCCCTCGTCAAAGTCGCTCAGATCCTTACACTGCCCATTTTTCCTGCTTCACATCAGCTTCGATGACGAAATGTTCACTCGCTGCCTAATATATCCCCCTTCACTGACAGGGTCCATGATAACGAGATTATCCGTGTTATTCACTTCACCTGTCAGTGATCTTAATGTTACGGCTGATCGTGGCATACTTTCTACAAGGTGCTGGACACATTCCTCAGAGATTTTGGTCCATATGGACATATGGACATGATGCAGTTGCTGCAGATTTGGAATCTCCCGTTCAACCACATTCCAAAGGTGCTCCATTGGATTGGAGGCCGTTGGAGTTGAGTGAACTCATGTTCAAGAAACCAGTTTGAGATGATGTGAGCTTTGTGAAATGGTGCATTATCCTGATGGATGTAGCCATCAGAAGATGGGTACACTGTGGTCAAAGGATGGACATGGTGAGCAACAATACTCAGGTAGGCTGTCACAATGTTTAAACGATCCTCAATTGGTACTAAGGGGCCCAAAGTGTGCCAAGAAAATGTCCCCCACACCATTACACCACCACCAGCCTGAACCATTGATACGAGGCAGGATGGATCCATGCTTTCATCTGAATGTCACAGCTGGAATGGAGACTCACCAGACCAGGCAACGTTCTTCCAGTCTTCCATTGTTCAATTTTGGTGATTCTGTGCAAACTGTAGCCTCAGTTTCTTGTTCTTAGCTGACAGGAGCGGCACCTGGTGGGGTCTTCTTCTGCTGTAGCCCATCTGCTTCACGGTTTGATGTGTTGTGCATTCAGATATGGTATTCTGCATACCTTTGTTGTAACGAGGGGTTATTTGAGTTACTGTTGCCTTTCTGTCATCTCAAACCGGTCTGCACTTTCTCCTCTGACCTCTGACACCAACAAGGCATTTTCGTCACGCAGCTGCAGCTCACTGGATATTTTTCGGACCATTCTTTATAAACCCAAGAGAAGGTTGTACGTGAAAATCCCAGCAGATCAGCAGTTTCTGAAATACTCAGACCAGCCCGTCTGGCACCAACAACCAACATGCCACATTCACTTAAATCCCCTTTCTTCCCCATTCTGATGCTCAGTTTGAACTTCTGCAAGTTGTCTTGACAATGTCTATGTGCCTAAATGCATTGAGTTGCTGCCATGTGATTGGCTGATTAGCTATTTGTGCTAACAAGCAATTGAACAGGTATACTTAATAAAGTGGCCAGTGAATGTACATTATATATATATATATATATCTCAAGCATTATTCACTCAGCTACATCGACCAGACAAGCCAGAAAACTTCCTTTTCCATCAGAAGTCTCCTAGTTCTACCACCACTAATATATATATTGTGACAAACCCTGTAGCATGAGGACCATAAATGTCACATTTAGGGGTCCTAAGCACAGTCCTCTAGGGCAATGAGAGTCAGGAACACCAGCTTGTAGCAAAACAGCACTTTATTTTAACTGTTTAAATGCAACACCCCAAAACAAAATCATAAAAAGAAACACCTAGCTCCCACTTGGAGCCGTCTCTAACTGTACAATGCTGGTCCAGACTGACCGGCCTAATCACCGACTAACTCAACCTCCCAGCCAGAACCAGCTACGCCAGGCTCTGGAAAACCTCCCCAGACAGCACACAAAAAGTCCAGGCAGGTGATGCCGCACTTGGCTCAGGGATGGTCTTCTTCAGGGCCTCTCCTTGCCCTGGGAGCGCAGGGAACTTCCTCTTCCCCCAAAAGTCTCTCTGAGTATCAGGCTCCAGGGGTTTTTAATGCCCAGCACCTGTGCCTGATGCCGGCCCCATAGGAATCCCGGACCGGATCCTGCAGACTTCTAGCCTCCTGGAAAAGCCGGCATGGAATTTCCACAGAATTGGACCCAAAATACATTTGTTTTATCTCAAACTGTAAATTTTCTGTTCTTCTATTACTCAATATTTATGTTACAGAAAAGTGGACTAGAAAAGAAAGCAGAAGGAATCCTTTCCCCGGCTGAGAGTTTTGATTATCTGCATAAGCATAATCAACGCCAGACATATTTTTTTTAGATATTTCCCTCAAATGGTTGCATTTTAACTTACTGGCTGTCCGAGGAAATAGTTCCAGTCTGTTGGACTACAGGAATTTACTTTGTGTTTGTATGCCACTTTTTGTGTTTGAAGGCTCCACCGATATTCAGTTACTTTCTTAATTTCTAATCATTTTTTTTTATTCCTAATGATTACAATTTCAAGAATATGAAGCTCCCGCGCCCCGGGAACATTAAATGTAGCTTCCATTATCGTCTGCATAAGTATTGTCAAGTGACACTGTAATTAGTCTGGTCTTTTCAAATTAGTCCCACAAGATGAATGGTGAACTCATGTACTCATTAAAATTGACAACATTGCTATATATTTCATTGTATTTTTGGTCTTTAACCTGTAGAGCTCACTTGGAAATATATTTATTATAAAAGCTCTCTGGACACCTTGGTTACTGAAACTTGCATTTAGCGTAAAAGCTGAAGCACATGATGCATTTATTTTAGTTATGTTGTGATTTATTTGTTCTATGTCTTCTATGAGTCAGAAGTGAACCGTCGGAGAACATCCTTCTGGTGCGCTCTTGGTAGCCCTGTATTGTTGTGCTCTCACCTTAAAAGTTGCTGTAGCCATCTCAGATATAGTAGGGATACTCTCTGCTGGTCAATCTATATCTTTAAGTTAGTTTGCCCCCGAATAGCCTGCCTGTGGCATCTTAGCCTCAAACATCCATGTGTCATGCTCCCCCCCTTACACATCAATGCTATCACATACATATTCATTCATTTTCTCATCCACAAACATTCATTCACTCATTCATATTCTCATTCATTCACAGATACTAATTTACAGATATACATCCATTCCCTCAATCATGCATACTCGTTCATACATCCTCCCCCATCCCTTACCTGAACTTCAGAGCTCTCAGTGTCGCGTGCAGACTTCTGCATGGGCCACTGCTTCCCTCTGTGTTGCTTGCTCTCTGTGCAAACAACTTCTCTTGTCCTGCCCGGGGGAAGCAGGAACGGAGCAGAGGTTCCTGCTTTCCCTGAGGGGAACAAGAGACGTTGCTCGTACAATGTGCGAGCAACAGACAGGCAAGCAGCATCGACCCTGTGGAAGTGATTGCGGGGGAGGCATAGACCAGTTGTGTAGGGAGTATGATGGCACAGACTAGCTGTTGAAGTTGAGGGGCCCGGGGCATTTGTTGCACCAGGGCCCCATGGTTTCTGGTAACGCCCCTGTCCCCAGCTGCTAAAAGTAGAAGAAAAGAGAGTGAGAGAAGGTGGGAATAGGACTTGTGTGAGTGGAGAGATTGCTGAGATTGAGGGGTGGTGAGGGAAAGAGAGAGGGGAAAGTGAAAAGTGCCTGGCATGAGAGAAGGGGAGAAGAAAGCAATGAGGTGAGGGTGGAGTTGTAGAGAGAGGCAGCACGGTTAGGGTATAATATGTTTGAGATGGAAGAGAGGAGAGGGAGTAAATTGGTTAAGAATTTTTGATGATTCAAAGAGCTAAGGTCTCTAGTTAGACAAGGTTTTTAGGGAGGCAGAGAAGGACTAGGAGGCAATGTGAGAGAGCAGGATAGGAAGTGGCGGTCAGAGAGGGGGAAAGGGAAATAAGAGAAGTTGGAGAGAGAATACATTCTAGAAAAAAAGGCCCCAGGGTGTGACCATCATTATGAGTAGGGGAGTTAATATGCTGTTTGAGGTCAAAAGAGGGAGGAATGGAAAGAAATTTAAAGTTACAAGGAGTATCTATTGGGATGTTGAAGTCTCCAAGGATGACAGAAGGGACACAAGAGGAAAAGAAGTGGGGGTCATGAGGAGGAATGGTCAAATGACTCATGAGCAGGGCCGGCCTCAGGGGTGTGCGACTTCTGCTATACTGCAAATGCCACAACACTCCAGAAGACACCTCCCCGGGCCTGGGGGGCAGGGGGTGAATGGACTAGGCAGCAGGGTATGTATGTTACAATGAGAATGTAAGTGTGTGTGTTAACATGAATGTATGTGTAAGTGTTCGTGTGTTAGCATCAGAGCCGGCCTTAGGCGTTGTGGCGCCCTGTGCGGACTACTCCTCTGGCGCCCCCCCTCACTACCCCCCCTCTGCCCCTTCAAACTACCCCCCCTGCCCCTTCAAACTACCCACCCCCTCTGCCCCTTCAAACTACCCACCCCCTCTGCCCCTTCAAACTACACCCCCCTCCCTGCCCCTTCAAACTACACCCCCCCACACTTACCTTGTTGCCGGAGTCCTGCGGTGAGAGCGGGAGGCATCCGTCTTCTCGCTCTGCCGCGGTGCCGGCATTTCATGTTGAGCGCCGGAATAGTCCCGGGCAGGCGCCCCAGCTACCATGGCGCCCTGTGCGGTCGCACACGTCACACACCCCTAAGGCCGGCCCTGGTTAGCATAGATGTGTATATGTGTTTCTGTGTGAGCTTGAATTTTTAAGTGATATGAGAGGGAGTATTATTGTAAGAATGTGTAAGCATGTGTATTATTATTTATTTATTATTATTTATTGTTTTATATAGCACCATCAAATTCCGTAGCGCTGTACAATGGGTAGACAGGACATAACAAGTAGTATATAACATAACAATTTGACTTACAGAAACAATGGGTGAGGAGGGCCCTCCTCTTTTTTCATGAAGAGCATTTGTTGGGCAAAGTTCTAAATGTGGAGCAATCACTATGGAAACTAGTGCGAAGTTCTTGGTGATCGACCCACATTTTGGTTTATTGGACCTTGCACTTGTTTTTAAATACAGGAATTGTGTTTTTAGAGGCACTTTTATAAAAAAAAAAATGGCTATTGCCCATTTTAAAATTCTTACGCTGGTTTTAAAAGGTTGTAAGAGACTATGTACATGTGTTACGGTCAGGTAGACGAGGGATCCAACAATGCAGGTAAGCACAGCTAAAGAAAGTCCAGAACACAGTCCGAGGTCGAGGGCAACAGCAGGCAGCAAGGTCAAAAACAATCCGAGGTCAGGGCAGGTAGATCAGGTGCAAAACGGTAAACAGGTCCGGGTTCGTAGGCAGGCAGAGAAGAATCGTGGTCGTTTAAACAGGCAAGAGGTCGGTACACAAGGCAGAGATCAAACTAGAATGAGAACTATAGCACACCCAACGCCAGAGAACGTTAGAACGGGCAAAGACAAGGCAAACGAATGGGGTTTAAATAGGAAAGGTAACACTCATGTCATCAGCCGCGCCGTAGAGCGTGTCGCGCCCTAAATTGATATTAGGTGCGATATCTGTAACCAGATGGCGCACTTCCGCCGGCGTGTGCGCGCGGCGGCGTGCCTGGAGCGTGAGCGGGTGCGCGCGCCCGACGAAGAAGGACCGCAAGACCCCCGAGTGACCGCGGCAGCACCGGAGGCGGAGCCGCCGACGTCGGGGAAGCCAAGGTGAGTGCAGCGGCGGCGCGTGTAACCCGTCGGCAACCCGCGTGCGGGACGGAGGTGGGGTTGCCGACGCCCGGCGAGCCGGCGTTAGCAGCCGGAGACGGAGCCGCGGCAGCGCGCGTAACAGTACCCCCCCTCCAGGAGCGCGCACAGAGCGCGACGGAGCGGGACGAAGAGGGCAAAGCGCATGAAAGCGAGCGACGCAACGGGGAGCGTGAACAAAGCGAGCAGGCACCCACGTCCGCTCCTCAGGACCGTACCCCTTCCAGGCAACAAGGTACTGGATACCATTCCGCACGCGACGGGAATCGAGGATACGATCGACGGCGTACTCGTCATGGCCCCGGACGACAAGCGGAGCATGAGGCTGGAAAGAACGGAGTGACGGTTGGAGACGTAAGGCTTGAGCACCCCTAACCCACCAAAGGACTTCAGGAAGGTCGGGAGAACTTGAGAGATGGATAGCATAGAATAGAAAATAACAGACAAGGGGGAGGTAATGAAAAGGGGAGAGATAAGGAGAAAAGGGAGCAATAAAGTGAATATGAGGTAAATAAAGAGAAATGGGGATCAAAGAAATGGAGGAGAGATAAGAGAACAAAAAGTGAAGGAGAGATACAATGAAGAGGAGAGTTTAAAAGAAAGGACGACGGTAGGAAAAAAAGGTAGAGATAAGGAGGGAAAAAAGAGAGCTATAATGAGAAATAGGAAAAATAAAAAGAAAGAGGAGATAAAGAGAAATGGGAGAAATAATGAAAAAGGACAGGATAAAAGAAAAGGGGAATGGGGAGAGGTGGACAGAAAGGGTCGAGATAATGAGAAAGGGGAGAAATTATGAAGAGAGTGTGTTTGTAAACTAATCCTAAAGGCAAACAAGTCCCTTGGATGTGATCTGGGTGCTGGGAAAATCCTGTGTGTGCAATTTGGGTCCTGGGCAAGACCTATGTGTGCAATTTTGGTGCCCGGTTTTGCCTTTGGGGTGTGCAACCTGTGATCTATGTCTGCAATTTCAGGTTTTCATGAATTATTTATTTGATCTGTTTATTCAATGCTGAGTTTGCTTGTGATTTTCAGTTGTATTGTACCTACAAGGCTGGGTTTGTATGTCTTTGTCAGTTGATCTATACCTGAACTACATGGGGAGGAATAGAGAGGTGTGGCACAGCGGAGGGGACAAGGGGACTCTGGGGGTGATGGGGGGGCATTGGGGTAAACAACTTAGGCAAGCCCTCGTCCTGTGTTTGGTTTCAGATGGCGGTCTGCAGGGGGCTGGGGGTGTTTCAGGAAAGGTAGAAGAGGGGAAAGGAGGATGAATAAGAGAAGATAATTTTAGGTTAGAAAACATGGCAGGGTTATGGCTGTAGGACGCTGGTAGGTGAAGGGATCAAGATAAAAGAATGTACTTTTCCAAGGAACAACATTTGGGAAAAAAGAAACAATGTCCCCATAAATACATATTTGGTACATATAGAGGAGAAAGATACATAAAAATACCAATTGAATTCTTGCAAGGGCCTCACTTGTTGGACCCAAAGTTGCAACAAACTCATTTTCTAGTAACTCACATTTCACATTTGAGTGAATAATAGAGCTGAGAGAATTGCTCTGTGCTCCGTTCTTAATTAAGATTTTCCATTCACATGAGATTTCCAGGTAGAATTCGGCTCATGGGAGGTGAAGCAGATATAAGGCTGAGGCGGTAGAGACTTTGTGTATTCTGACAGATCCCAGACACAGGAGGTATGGGGTGCATGACTGCTACAGTCAGTTCTCCACGTCTATTCATTATTTTTACAGGATCCTTAAATTATCCAATTATTTCCAGTAATTATGTCATTTTTGAATAACTCAGTGCCGCTCCTAATGTTCAGTCACCCTACTATGTGGTTTTTGTCTCCCTTTCTTTCTGCAAATATATTCAGAGGACGTGCTGGCTCTTCCTGCGGCACCCAGGCTTTTAGTGACCTCCTCAGGCTTCTGAAAGCCCCGCAGATGGGGACGAGTCCTAAATATCCCTTTGTAAGCAGGTTGAAATATTTGCACATTGTAAGGTCTTCAGACCGTAATAAATATACTGGTGATTAAAAGGTACGACAAGCTAGCGAGCGCTGGGGACCTTTACATAGAAAATAGAGGGAAATGTCCTACCGTTGCGTTGCGGGAGAGGCCAGTGATGGCGAACCTACGGTGTGCCAAGTCCTGTGTTCTGAGTGACCGGTTAATTTTTTAGCCAAAAATAAGGGGGGGGGCGAGTGTGTCCATACAGACTTTCGTGGCTGAAGCATCACTGTTTCCTATTATTTTATACAACTTATTTCCTGTTTTTTATATAGTTTCATATTTTTTATTTTATTTAGTTCCATTGGCGTATGGGAAGGGTAGTAATTGTCTTTATGATTCGATATTAATTGATTGGTTAAATATTTTGCTTTATTATAGTTTGTGGTTATTTGGATACAAATGTCTGTGTCCTGTGTAAACTGCACGTCCGTGAGTGAATTTATTCTGGGTGGGCTGACAGAGACACCGCACTTAGAGAAAGTCCTCTGCAGCATCTTCTTTCTTATATATGCAATGAATGTGGCCGGCAACCTCTCAATCATCATCATTGTGGCTCTCGACTGCAACCTGCACAGCCCAATGTACTTTTTTCTGGGTAACCTCTCCTTCCTGGATATCTGTTTTTCCTCTGTCGCTGTCCCTAGGATGCTCCATGATTTCATAACTCGACAGAAGGTAATTTCATTAGCAGCTTGCTTGGCTCAGATGCACTTCTTCCATTTCCTGGGCAGCACCGAGGTCCTTCTTCTGACTGCCATGTCGTACGATAGATTTATAGCCATCTGTAGACCCCTTCATTATACGGAGATCATGAATAGGAAGCTGTGCCTAACTCTGGCCATTGGATCTTGGGCCACTGGCTTCCTTCATTCACTGCTGCACACAATAAGCACGTCCTTGTTACCATTTTGTGGGCCCAACATAGTCAATCATTTCTTTTGTGACATTAAGCCATTGCTGAAGTTGTCCTGCACCAACACCAGTTTTAATTCCAGTCTGCTGCTACTCGTCACAGGGTCCTTGGTAATGATATCGTTCCTCTTGACCCTTCTGTCCTACATCTATATCGGTTATACCCTTGCTTGGATTCCATCAGCCACGGGAAGGTCCCGAGGATTTTCCACATGCGCCGCTCATCTCATTGTGGTTATTTTACTCTATGGGACAGCTCTGTTCACCTACCTGCGCCCAGTTACAGAAAAATCCATAGAAATTGACAGAATTGCAGCCATTCTATTCACCATCCTCACACCCATGCTAAACCCTATTATTTACACGTTGCGGAACCAAGATGTGCAGAACGCGTTGGTAAAACTTGCAAATTCATGGATATGATGGAGCCACCAGTACTACTGATTAATAAGGAGCTTAGTGTCACTAGTCCTGACCCACGACATTAAGCAAATGATAGCACTTCCCCTAATAATAGTAGATGGGACTTTAGTAAAACTTACACATAAAATATCTTGAACGTCAGGAGAGGAGCAGTCTGATGTGGCTATGAGGAGCTTGATGTGCTTGGTCTCCTGGAAAATCCTGGAGTATTATTTCATTTCTTCTTCTGCCCCGGGGCTGCACAGGTGAAGAAGGGAGACATGTTCTGCCCCTATTTCCATGCTAGCGTGCACCACATCTGTCTAAACACACAGAGCATGATGTACACACAACGAGACGGGCGTTTGGGGCCCCAGACTATCTAAAGATTGCATATTATACTAGCAAAGAGGAAAAATAAATGTATAATGGAAAAAGCCAGAACAAACTGGACACATTGTAACACACTGAAGATAAAGGCCATGAGGGAGGTAAGATGGCGGGGAGGTGAAGTCATGGGTGAAGCTGTGAGAGTGGGAGATCAAGAGTAGTTAAGGGCAGTTGTAAGGGAGAGATAGATGGACACCTGTAAGAGGGGCAGTTGTAAGGGAGAGATAGATATATGGATGGACACATGTAAGAGGGGCAGTTGTGAGGGAGAAATAGATGGACCCCTGTTAGAGGGGCAGTTGTAGGGGAGAAGGAGATCTGTAAGAGGGATAGCGGCAAAGGAGTGTCAGGAGTGATCATGTTTGTGTTAGCGTACAGTATGTGTGTGTGTGTGTGTGTGTGTGTGTGTGTGTGTGTGTGTGTGTGTAAAAGCTGCCTAGGCCAGAGTCCAGTGAACTGTTCATAAATATATATATATTTTTTAAATTGGGGTGGGGGCGAGTACTCCTGCCGGGGGTGACATTTGGTATAGGACAGACCCTGTTCTCCGTATCATAGCTTTTCTTTCTATACTTTTGATGGTTGGTTTGTATAATCTCTATATATTATTTCACGAACAGTATGGAGCCGCTTCCTCTGGTCTGCAGCCTGTACTGGCGAGCATAATGATTTCTAGTAAATGTATAGTTTTATATTCTCGCTGATATATCTATACATTATACAGGGGCCAGCTCACTGATTTATCTACACATTATACAGGGGCCGGTCACTGATTTATCTATACGTTATACAGGGGCCGGCTCACTGATTTATCTATACATTATACAGGGGCCAGCTCACTGATTTATCTATACATTATACAGGGGCCGGCTCACTGATTTATCTATACGTTATACAGGGTCCGGTCACTGATTTATCTATACATTATACAGGGGCCGGTCACTGATTTATCTATACATTATACAGGGGCCGGCTCACTGATTTATCTACACATTATACAGGGGCCGGTCACTGATTTATCTATACGTTATACAGGGGCCGGCTCACTGATTTATCTATACATTATACAGGGGCCAGCTCACTGATTTATCTATACATTATACAGGGGCCGGCTCACTGATTTATCTATACGTTATACAGGGTCCGGTCACTGATTTATCTATACATTATACAGGGGCCGGTCACTGATTTATCTATACATTATACAGGGGCCGGCTCACTGATTTACCTATACATTATACAGGGGCCGGCTCACTGATTTATCTATACATTATACAGGGGCCGGTCACTGATTTATCTATACATTATACAGGGGCCGGTCACTGATTTATCTATACATTATACAGGGGCCGGCTCACTGATTTATCTATACATTATACAGGGGCCGGCTCACTGATTTATCTATACATTATACAGGGGCCGGTCACTGATTTATCTATACATTATACAGGGGCCGGTCACTGATTTATCTATACATTATACAGGGGCCGGCTCACTGATTTATCTATACATTATACAGGGGCCGGTCACTGATTTATCTATACATTATACAGGGGCCGGCTCGCTGATTTATCTATACATTATACAGGGGCCTGTCACTGATTTATCTATACATTATACAGGGGCCGGCTCGCTGATTTATCTATACATTATACAGGGGGCCGGTCACTGATTTATCTATACATTATACAGGGCCGGTCACTGATTTATCTATACATTATACAGGGCCTGTCACTGATTTATCTATACATTATACAGGGGCCAGTCACTGATTTATCTATACATTATACAGGGTCCAGTCACTGATTTATCTATACATTATACAGGGGCCGGCTCGCTGATTTATCTATACATTATACAGGGGCCGGCTCGCTGATTTATCTATACATTATACAGAGGGCCGGATCGCTGTTTTATATATACATTATACAGGGCACATCACACTGCACTCTGCACTGTATCGCACGCTGCAGGGAGGCGCTGGCCCTTCGCCAGGCTGTGTTCTTCCTCCCCGTTACGTCTTCCTGTAAATAGGATTCTCTCCCCTCCCAGCTGTGTGAGAAGCAGCAGCGCAGAGCGAGGTACGGACACAACGCAACACAATTCACAGCAAGACAGGGCAAGGTACACATACACCGGGCAGGGACACGCAACAATACAACACACATACACCGGGCAGGGACACGCAACAATACAACACACATACACCGGGCAGGGACATGCAACAATACAACACACAGACTCAAAGACTGGGCAGGAACACACAACAACACAACATATGGACACTGTGCAGGGACACAACACAAAGAAAGACCCATACCCTGGGCAAGGACACACAACAACACAACACACAGAAAGACACAAAGACTGGGCGGGAACACACAACAACACAACACACACACTGTCCGGGGACACGCAACAACACAACACACAGAAAGACACAAAGACTGGGCGGGAACACACAACAACACAACACACACACTGTCCGGGGACACGCAACAACACAACACACAGACACTCTCACTGTGCAGGAACACACAACAACACACAGAAAGACACACACACTGGGCAGGAAAACACAACAACACAACACACAGACACTCACACTGTGCAGGAACACACAACAACACACAGAAAGACACACACACTGGGCAGGAAAACGCAACAACACAACACACAGACACAAACACTGTGCAGGAACACGCAAGAACACAACACAACATACAGACGCACACTGGACAGGGACACGCAAGAACACAACACCCAGAAAGACACGCACACAACACACAACACACAAAGTTTGGACAGGGACACGCAACAACACACAGAAAGAGACATACTTTTGGCAGAGACACACAACACAGAGAAAGAGACATACCTTGGGCAGGGACACACAACAACACACAGAAAGACACGCACACTGGGCAGGAACACGCAACAACACAACATACAGACACGCACACTGGACAGGGACACACAACAACACAACACACAGAAAGACTAGATTGCTAGCCTTCAAGACAATCTATTTAGGTATAATATAAAAAGAGACCAGGCTAATCCCAGAAGCTTGCAATCTATTATACTTCAGTATCCAATAGAGGGATCATTGTTTTTTCTTTCTCTGGCTGACGGGGTGCGGCTCGACCGGGGGCCCCAAACGTCTCCACAACAGGCAAAAACAGGAACTTGTGTAACAATTCTGGCAACTTGCTCCATGATACTCAAATACCCCTCCCTATAACTCCTATTACCCCATATTAACCCTTTGCTAGCGGGCATTTGTCCATAATAACCCTTACCTAACGTGCATTACCCTATATTAACCCTTTGCTAGCGCGCATTACCCTATATTAACCCTTTGCTAATGCACATTACCCTATATTAACCCTTTGCTAATGCACATTACCCTATATTAACCCTTTGCTAGCGCGCATTACCCTATATTAACCCTTTGCTAACACGCATTACCCTTTGCTAATGCGCATTAGCCCATATTAACCCTTTGCTAACGCGCATTACCCTATATTAACCCTTTGATAATGCGCATTAGCCCATATTAACCCTTTGCTATAGCTCATTTTATTCTATGCAACACCTCCCTATAATGCATATTACCCCATGTTAACCCTTTCCTATAACTTCTATTACACAATATCGTGTAATAAACTGTTACGCTAACCCCTCCTATTACTCTGTATATAACTCCATATAACCCCTCCTATTACTCTGTATATAACTCCCTATAACCCCTCCTATTACTCTGTATATCACTCCCTATAACCCCTCCTATTACTCTGTATATCACTCCCTATAGTCCCTCCTATTACTCTGTATATCACTCCCTATAACCCCTCCTATTACTCTGTATATCACTCCCTATAACCCCTCCTATTACTCTGTATAGCCCTCCCTATAACCCCTCCTATTACTCTGTATATAACTCCCTATAACCCCTCCTATTACTCTGTATATCACTCCCAATAACCCCTCCTATTACTCTGCATATCACTCCCTATAACCCCTCCTATTACTCTGCATATCACTCCCTATAACCCCTCCTATTACTCTGTATATCACTCCCTATAACCCCACCTATTACTCTGTATATCGCTACCTATAACCCCTCCTATTACTCTGTATATCACTCCCTATAACCCCTCCTATTACTCTGTATATCACTCCCTATAACCCCACCTATTACTCTGTATATCGCTACCTATAACCCCTCCTATTACTCTGTATATCACTCCCTATAACCCCTCCTATTACTCTGTATATCACTACCTATAACCCCTCCTATTACTCTGTGTATAACTCCCTATAACCCCTCCTATTACTCTGTATATCACTCCCTATAACCCCTCCTATTACTCTGTATATCACTCCCTATAACCCCTCCTATTACTCTGTATATCACTCCCTATAACCCCTCCTATTACTCTATATATCACTCCCTATAACCCCTCCTATTACTCTGTATATCACTCCCTATAACCCCTCCTATTACTCTGTATATCACTCCCTATAACCCCTCCTATTACTCTGTATATCACTCCCTATAACCCCACCTATTACTCTGTATATCGCTACCTATAACCCCTCCTATTACTCTGTATATCACTCCCTATAACCCCTCCTATTACTCTGTATATAACTCCCTATAACCCCTCCTATTACTCAGTATATCACTCCCTATAACCCCTCCTATTACTCTGTGTATAACTCCCTATAACCCCTCCTATTACTCTGTATATCACTCCCTATAACCCCTCCTATTACTCTGTATATCACTCCCTATAACCCCTCCTATTACTCTGTATATCACTCCCTATAAACCCCCTATTACTCTGCATATCACTCCCTATAACCCCTCCTATTACTCTGTATAGCCCTCCCTATAACCCCTCCTATTACTCTGTATATCGCTACCTATAACCCCTCCTATTACTCTGTATATCACTCCCTATAACCCCTCCTATTACTCTGTATATCACTCCCTATAACCCCTCCTATTACTCTGTATATCACTCCCTATAACCCCTCCTATTACTCTGTATATCACTACCTATAACCCCTCCTATTACTCTGTGTATAACTCCCTATAACCCCTCCTATTACTCTGTATATCACTCCCTATAACCCCTCCTATTACTCTGTATAGCCCTCCCTAAACCACTATAACACTGTATACCCCTCCCCATAACCCCTCCTATTACTCTGTATAACCCTTCCTATAGCCCCTCCTATTACTCTGTAGAACACTCCTTATAGCCCTCCTATGTGTAATCTCTGCAATAAATTGGGGTATACTGAAGCTTTTATTAAAAACCCTGGTGGTAATTTTCGTCTTCCACTGACCTGTGGAGAGGTCTTGTTTTCCTCTGTCCACTCGGGTCTTTCTCTGGCGATCTCGTTATCCTTCGTCCGCTCGGGTCTTTCTCTGGCAGAGATCTCGTTATCCTCCGTCCGCTCGGGTCTTTCTCTAGCGGAAGTCTCGTTATCCTCCGTCCGCTCGGGTCTTTCTCTGGCGATCTCGTTATCCTTCGTCCGCTCGGCTCTTTCTCTGGCGGAGATCTCGTTATCCTCCGTCCGCTCGGGTCTTTCTCTGGCGGAGATCTCGTTATCCTCCGTCCACCCGCGTCCGGCTCCACATCCAGCCCCGCGTCCGGCTCCACATCCAGCCCCGCGTCCGGCTCCACATCCAGCCCCGCGTCCGGCTCCACATCCAGCCCCGCGTCCGGCTCCACATCCAGCCCCGCGTTTCCTCGGACTTCAGATTTCAAACCTAACCGAATTAGTTTAATTTCGGGCCTCTCAATTTGCGTTAATTAAAAGTTTTGGTCTTCGGTCCATAAATATCAGTTATATGGGGTTGAGATTTTTTGTTGGAGGTTGTGGGGTTTTTTTGTGTTACATTTTTAATTGAAATCAATGTACATTACATTGAATGTAATCATTATACCCCGGTACAGAATGACTTCTTACAGCGACACGGTAAACCTTCTTCGGGAGAGCTTCATGTCAGGAAAGACGCGGACGGAGCAGTTCAGACGTTCCCAGCTGGAGGCTCTGGGGAAGCTTATAGAGGAGAACACGGCCGAGATCTATGAGAGTCTTAAGAAGGATCTTCGCAAGGTAAGGCGGTTATACCTACCAGGGGCAATATAAAAAGGTAAATAACCATAGAGGGTTGGGGTAGATGGAATAAAGGAAGGGGAATGACAGATTGAAGAGGGAGATGCAATGAAGGGCTTCGGAAGGGGGGGGGTAATGGAAGTCCTCTCCTTTTATAACACTAGATAAATCCTGAGGACGTGGGGGAAATGATGGGATAATAATGGGGCAATAGATGGTGAAGTAGGATATGGGATAAGTCCAGGGGAAGTTAGTAATGGCGGGCTATAGAATAACCATAGATAATGGAATAACGATGGACAAGCGATGGGATAGTGAAACCTAGAACCTGCCGGCCCGTCTAGTCGCTCATTTTTCCTGCTGTGCAGTTGAAGATGAGATAAAGATGGAGGATTGGAGCTGTAGATGAGATTGAATAAAGATGGGGATGTGGGGAAAGCCCAATAATATGGCTGGGGGCAGATTTTATAATGAGTGTGTGAGTGTCAGGGAATGTTCCAAAACTTTAACCATTTCATGATTTCCACTGTGTCTCAGCCCCAGTTTGAAGCAGAGATCTCTGAGCTGAGCTTAATAAGAAGTGAAATAAATTTGGCCATAAACAATCTGAATTCCTGGATGAAAGATGAACACGTGTCCAAAAACATCGTGAGTATGGAGCGAGGATGGGGGGATCTCAGGAAGCCATCACTGTGCCGGGGTTCCTGGAGTCTAGAGGGCAATGAAAATGGAGAAGAATTTGCAGGAAAAAATGATTAGGAAAAACCTAAAACATTAGCTCTTAAAGATGTGTGCGATATGTGAGACAAGAGACGAGTTTAGAGCTCAGAGACTCGCGTTAAGAGATTGGAGACTGGATGTTAATTGTTGTTGTTAAGTCTTCTTTTATCATCAAGCAGCAAAATATATTATTATTTGTTGACTTCTATAGCGCCATCATATTCTGCAGCGTTGTACAATGAGTAAGAAGGTGCATCACATACTAGAGGATAATGGTGCAGCTGTAAGACTGGGCAAAGGACATAGAAGAAGGGAACGGTTCTGGATCGTTGGAGGTCTGAACCTGGAGATGGGTTAAAGGAGGATGGTGGAGGGCATTGCAAATAAGATGTAGGGCGAGTAGGAGGAAACTGGTCAGACTGATGAAGGGAGCTGGAGAGGAGGGCAGGAGATTATGCCTCTAGTGATGTTATTATCTTTATGCCTCTTTCTTGGTCCTTTCAGGCCACCTCTTTTGACTCAGCCTTTATCCGCAAAGATCCGTTTGGTGTGGTCCTTATCATATCCCCCTGGAATTACCCTGTTCAATTAGCCCTCATCCCACTGGTGGGGGCTATTGCTGCAGGTAAGTTACTGTATATTTTCTGCATATGGTTCTGTATATTTTATTCTGCTTCAGCCTGAAGAAGAGACCTCTGAGGACCTGGAACTTATGTTACTTTATATCTTTTTCCTGTGTTGGCCAAATGAAAATTATCAACTTTAAAGTAAATTAGCCCCAAAATATAGAGTCCTAATTCCCTGGAACCTATAAGAGAAAAAAACAAAACAAATGAAAATCTAGATATGTTTTTTAACAAAAGTGGTCAAAGTTCAGTGAAGTAAAAGGAATTCCGGTCTGAATCAGCTGAGGTGCCCCGTGGGTCCAAGGAATGGGGCTTCTGTCTCCTGTGTCTCGTGGGCAGTATGCATCCGGCTCCCTGTATGCTGTGTCTTACTTTATGTTTCTCTGTTCCTTGTATTTAACCTGCACCTCTGTACCTGCTGCAGGTGAGCCCATTGGTTCCGACCCCCCTGCTTTAGCGTAGGTCTTCTGTTTTTAGTTGAGGGTTAATGTTAGGACCTGATGTGAAGTGGTGGCAGCTTCCATTTTATGGCGATGACCTAAACCTTAACATGTTTGCATTAGAGTCGGGTGCCAGAGCTGCCTGTATGTTTCGTTTGTATTCATGTTTAGTTTCATGATTGCCTGTATCCCTGTCCTCTGCTCCCGTTTGCCATGCTGCTTGCCATCTTTGCCATCAGACCGGCCTGGCCCTGGATCCTGAAGGTATGGCTTACACTTACCTTTGCCCTACTGGAAGCATCCTACTGCGGCCCCTCTGCATACCGGACCCCCTCTCCTAACACCAGACCCCGCGATCAGACGAGAAATTTGAGTTCTGTGCAGAAAATGTTTGTGCGGACGATCCAAATACAGAACTGCACTTCATTATAGCCGTCAAGATTGTGCTTTGCAGGTGCATGCGGAGGCGATGACATCACACTCTGTTTCCTGTTTGTTTTAGGAAACTGTGTGCTTCTCAAGCCATCAGAGATAAGTCCGAATACAGAGAGGCTCCTCGTAGACGTTCTCCCGCGATATCTGGATAAGGTGAGCAAAAACTCTATGAGAACAGCACTGAATTTACAAAATACACGATTATTGTATGAATCATTGTTACTATGAATTAATAGTAGTGGTTTTATTTAGAAAGATAAAGTATCAGGGAGTAAGGCATGGAGTCTAATCACTTACCGGTATGTGCTTTTAGAAGGATGTTTATAGTGAAAAAGGGCCTGATTCGGTGAACTTCCATTACTTCCTGACAGTGCTTCCCATAGCTGTTATATGTGTAGGAAACGGCTCTCTGGGGAAGCAGAGACTGTCCGGGCGCTTGGACGCATCAGGGACCAGTTCTATGCCCCTTGGGGAAATCAGATTCTGTCCCATGCAGTGTGAGGTCTACAGCTGCTCCAGCACAGACTCACTATGCCCCTACCATGATGTCATCATATCCCTCTGTAATGACATAACACAGACGCCATGTTCCTGGGATGAGGCCTATCATGTCCAAGGCAAATCCAAGGAGACTGAGCTTGGCTGATGCCTGGACATATATCAGTCCATGAGCTTCCTAATTGGCTGGAATCTCAGGAAGGAAGCTTATGGACTGGGCATTTAAGAACCAGTCTGGTGTCATATTGGTATCAGTGGTTTACTTTTTGGTCAGGTCCATTTTCTTGGCCAAAGATGATGAATTTGGGGCGTTGAGTCTGTAGTCTGAGCTCTTCCAGCAGATGGAGAAATCATAACGTTTGTGACCGACGACTGTCGGCAGACTCTGTTTTTTTTTTCGCCACTCTAGCGCCCAATCCCCAGGGGACCTCCAGCCTGACAAGAGCCTCCTGGAATTTTCTGTTGTTCCCCACATTCCATTGGATGAAAATAGATTAACCAGTTACTTGCAGCTGTTAATTGGTCTTTAGGACAGAGACAGGTCCCGCTAAACCTTAGGGGGTCAGGGGTGTAATTCTCCTGCAGCCGCTGCTGTCCTAGGGGGCCCCAAAGTCTTCTTGGTTCACAAGTGAATCCTGTAATCATGTCCAGACGTGCAAGGTGGCACATAAGGTTCATAGTATAAGTGCACATAACTTATTTCCCACGTGGAATATTCACAGCCAGGGACGTTTAGAAAGCTTGCAGGGGGCCCAATATTTTGGGTTATACCTCTACTACATGATACTTCACATGAAGAGCCCCTAAAATGAAATCCCATTCCTTTATATAGTGCCAACAGATACTGTAGCACTGTTACAATAGACAGTGAAGGGGACGGTGAAAATGTACCATAACATTAAAATAGATCATATGCAAAATACCTCCACCTGAAGAGAAAATCCCCTTTCATATCCTGATTCATTTCTGATCTATTCATTTTGAAACCTTTGCTGTAACAGGACTGCTACGCCGTGTTTTGCGGTGGGGCGGAAGAAACGTCTCAGCTCTTGGAAAACAAGTTCGATTATATCTTCTTCACAGGTAATAAAACTACATATATACACGTGTGTAATGTACATACGGCGCCTGGAGCGTCAGGCTGACTATTAAGCCACATGGACATTTTCATGCAGTCTGAAATCGGGACCCTGTGTGGAAACCTGGATTTTGTGTAATTCTGTGTCACTTTCTGCCCATATCCCAGACATCACGCCCTGCTCCAAAAGCACACCGAGCTGGTTCTTTATGGCAATGCTAATGAAGTGTGTTCCACCACTGACTTTCCTTAGTCAGAGTGTCAGTGTCTGGGTGATTAAGGCTGAGTCATTCTATTGTTTACCAGAACACAGCATTATGAGTTGTCTTTTGAGTTGAGTTGTGGCTGCTCTATGTGGCTGCGCCGTATCTCGCGCCATGTGGCTGCGCCGTATCTCGCGCAATGTGGCTGCGCCGTATCTCGCGCCATGTGGCTGCGCTGTATCATTGCGACAGCTCACCTAGGACAGGGACAAAGCAGCCTAGTAAATGACAGTAAATAAAGGGGCTGTAATGACCACAGCTGGGGGGTCTGTCGGGAGGGGACATTACCCCGTGGACTTTTGTTTTTACAATTCCATATATACAGCAACCAGGGTCTACAGTAAAAAGGAAGTTACTCATTGACTTTATCATTTTAATGTACTATGTGTTTTTATGTTTCATAGAAGTTGAAGGCAGATCGGCCCCATCCGGCCCCCGTCTAGTCTGCCCGTTTTTCCAGGTGTAAAGACTCAAACCTTAATCAGTCGTTGGTCTCGTCTTAGATTCAGGAGCTGTATGTCTATCCCATGCATGTTTAATACCCTCACTGTATTACCCTCTACCACTTCTGCTGGGAGGCTGTCCTCAGTAAAGTAAACCTCCCTTCCATTCCATCTCAGTCTCTGACTCTCTAGTGTTAGATTCCGGTCTTTTGTAACTTTTCTCCTCCTTTGAAATAAATTCCCTCCTGTCCTTGTTAAATCCCTTCATGTATTTAAATGTCTCTCTCCTGTAAACTATTCCCCATTGTAGTTGCCTCCTCTAAACTCTCTCCTGAATGCCAAGGAGATAGCATCTCCAGACCTGTACCCACTACTCTAGGTGAGATCTGTAAAGGGGCAGAACCACCTTCCCCTTCCTGCCACTAATGCCCCTCACTGTACACGAAGCACCCAGCTTGCTTTTTCCTCCCCTATATTGCATTGTCTGCACCTTTTAAGTCATCAGAAATAAATACCCCTGAGCCCCTTGTGAGGTTTGGTGCCACTGTGTAGTACCTTTCAGGATTACATGGAAACACAATAGGTTTTCTTTAGGCCATGCGCGGTATCAGTTTCAGGTTCCGCACTTGGGTTACATCTTGATTGTGACGTACGATCTTTCACACCCCTCTCTCTTCTATTGTCACTGAGCGCACAGGGGCCCCCAATGCTGTATTCTGTGTTTGGACTTTTATGTCCCAAGTGCATTATTTAACATTTATCTACATTAAACTACATCTGCCACAGCCCCCTCTCCCCCTGAGAAGTGCAGATAAAAAGAAGGTTCATGTGAGGTCACGAAGCCTGAGTAGGGGCCCACTGCCGAGTTGAAGCATTGATGCGAATTGAGGAGTTTGGTGCATCCTTTTAATATAGAGAGATTGCTGAAAAATATAGTATGGCGGATTTAATGAATCCAATATGGTGGCCCAACTAAAAGGTTCATCGTCTTGTATTAAACAAACGTTACTTGGACTAATGAGACAATGCGACTGACCAAGTTTCAAGTCGTTGGCATAAGCAGTTTCAGAGGAGAAGAAGATTTCAACCCAAAATGGCACCCCCTAGGTGCTACTGGTGAGCTGTAAAGATTAGTTGGGTTTCGTGAAATTTGTTTTTCAAGGGTTAGATGACCATCAATTTACTTTGTGGCACCCATAGAGTGATATGATGGTACTTTTAGTTGCTTCTGACACTTTCAATAGCATTTTTAATCACCAAGTGTTGTGACAGATGCTATAGTTTGTTGTTATGTTAAGTTTATATGTGCGCCGCACAATCGTCTCGCACCTGGAAAATGTGGATGTTTTCTGAGCAGCGGTTAACGAGCAGAAATCAATTGGAAATAGAGATTGTTGCAAGATAGGGGGGCTCATTTTGCGTTAAAATCAAATGGCATGCAGAAGGTCATTGTGACTAGGCTGAAAACCATGTGACCGATCGAATTGCCGATCGTAGGGTAGGTCATAAACCCATACAGAGAGTTTCGGACTCGTAGCTGCAGAAATAATATGTTTTATTGGTTTTGGTTCATTGGATATTGGCGCTAGGCTGTGAGGCCTAGGGTCCCGATATGGCGCATGTATCTATTTGACATCAGCATCTAGCATTGTAGGTGACTGGAGAAAGATGGTGATGGGAATAGAATGGTGGCGGTGCAAACGCAATAAACAGTAGGCAGCACTTGATGACGGTTCTGTGGAGTATCGATTGAAGGGAGCCTCCAAGTGCCTCTGCGTTATAGGTATTTATCAATTGATTAATTACCCCGCGATAAAATCAGACACATGGGGGAGAGGGGAGGAGAGCTAACAGGGTACTAATAATTCATTATAGACAAATCAAATGAATAATAATAATGCAAAAAAGTGGAATATCTAGACGATGAATGAATTAAGCAGGGCAGCCAGCAATGATGCAGATTACAGACAGGGTAAAGGCAAAAAGGGGAATAGCTGTAGATGAGAGAAGATAAATGAGTTTCTGGTGATCAGCAGAGCAGGCGGTAGAATGAATCTCTTGGTAAACTCCTAGGACATTGGCTCTTAGGTGGAAAGTGGCCATTCAGCTATTTACCATCCAAACTCCGCCATTTTCTTCTGAGGCTTCTATGGGGGGAGAGAGTCAAATGTCTTACTGAAATCTAGATAGGTGATATCTACGGCCCCTCTCAATGCTTTCATTTTAGTTACCCACTCAAAAAATAAATTCAGTTAGTTTGACAGGATCTCCCCGCAGTAAACCTGCGCTGCTTCTGACCTTTCAAATCATTTACTTCCAGCTTTTTAACAATCCCTGAATTGCTTCATTAGTTTCTCACCTACCGATCTAAGACTTATTTTTGTAAAGAAGATCCAGAATTGCCAACTTCCAATCCTCCAGAACCGCTCCTGGAGCGACTGCTAGAATAAGTCTGCCGGTTCTGCCGGGACGCGCCGAACCTCTTAACACCCGCGGATTTCTCGGCTTTTCCTTTGGAGAGGTAGAGCGTCTCCCTCTGTAATGACGCAGGCTTCACGTGTTTCCCTGTGTCTATCTTCTGCACTTCTTTCCCTTCACCTTCCTCCGTAGTGTATACCCCGTGTCTTCAATCTTTTCTTTTTATAGGAAATCCGCACGTTGGCAGAATAATAATGACAGCTGCAGCAAAGCATCTGACCCCGGTAACTTTGGAGCTGGGTGGGAAGAACCCGTGTTACGTGGATGATGATTGTGACGTACAGAATGCAGCCAAGCGCATCGCATGGACAAAGTTTTTTAATGCAGGTCAGACATGTCTTGCTCCAGATTACGTCCTCTGCAGCGAGAGGACGCGAGACAAGCTTCTGAGTGCTATGCAGAGTACAATCCAGGCCTTCTATGGAGAGGACCCCAAACTGTCCCCAGACCTGGCCAGGATCATCACTGACAGGCATTTCCACAGAGTGTCTGGCTTTCTTGGCTCGGGAAGAATTGTGACAGGAGGGCAGACTGATGAAACAGAAAGATATATCGGTAAGTGCCAGCTTCCTTGACGTAACAATAGTGAATGACACTCCAAAAAACGTAATGGCTCGAGAGCCCAGTTACTGAGCTGCGCGTCCACAACCACTTACTTTTACTTCCATTCAAAGCAGCTGCAGCGTACACGTTACTGCCATCCCTATATAATCTATATATTAACCTGTATAATGTATAGTTAAATCAGTGAGCCGGCCCCTACAAATGTCTACAAATGCCTAGTTTAGTGAATACATCCAAGTGTGTATCTTATGGTTAAGGTCTGTCTTGCGGCAGCTTATAAAGTGTCCAGCAAACTTTAGGGTTTAACTCCAGAGCTTTTGGAATCACTTTGGCTAATCATTACAGCTCCCACACTCCTCGTTGATGTCAAAGAGTCCGATCCAATCATGCAGGAGGAGATCTTTGGGCCGATTCTTCCATTCCTCACCGTAGAAGGCATAGAAGATGCGATCAGATTCATTAATCTGCGAGAAAAACCTCTGGCCGCGTACGTGTACTCCTGTAATGCGCAGGTATGAGCTCCACATGTACATGCATTTATAACGCACATTATAGTGATATATTAGTGAATATATTATAGTGAAGTTATTAGGTACCAATCACAGTAGAGAAACACTTGTCAACGCGTTTCTCTTTATCGGTTTAGTACACAGATGTTTAGCAATAAGGATGTTTTTTTCACTATGCATGTAAAGCGACAGCACCAGTTCAGGATTTTCTGTTGTAAGAATGCGTACGGCGGTGGGTGGGAGCCTGCGTAGGGCGGTGGGTGGGGGAATGCGTAGGGCGGTGGGTGTTAGCCTGAGTACGGCGGTGGGTGGGAGAATGCGTACGGCGGTGGGGGAATGCGTAGGGCGGTGGGTGGGGGAATGCGTACGGCGGTGGGAGCCTGCGTAGGGCGGTGGGAGCCTGCGTAGGGCGGTAGGTGGGGGTATGCGTAGGGCGGTGGGTGGAAGAATGCGTACGGCGGTGGGGGAATGCGTAGGGCGGTGGGAGCCTGCGTAGGGCGGTGGGTGGGGGAATGCGTACGGCAGTGGGAGAATGCGTACGGCGGTGGGTGGGAGAATGCGTACGGCAGTGGGAGAATGCGTAGGGCGGTGGGAGCCTGCGTAGGGCGGTGGGTGGGGGAATGCGTACGGCGGTAGGTGGGGGAATGCGTAGGGCGGTGGGTGGAAGAATGCGTACGGCGGTGGGGGAATGCGTAGGGCGGTGGGAGCCTGCGTAGGGCGGTGGGTGGGGGAATGCGTACGGCAGTGGGAGAATGCGTATAGCAGTGTAATGCATGCCCAGGTGGTGCTGCGTTCCACAGAAGATCCGATCAGAGCTATTTAAGCTGTACTGCCTGTCTTACTGGAGTGGGTGCACGTCAGTACAGGAATTTCAATGTCACCAGCCCCCCACAGGAGGTGCTTTATCTTTTTGCTTTATCTTTGCCTTAAAAAATCCTCTGCCCTCTGGATATCATTTATGTCCTTGCATGCAGACGTCTAGCCCTGTATCTCCAGAAAAACGGACAAGGACAAAATGCCGGCTTTTACTCTGAAGAAGTCCGCCTTTAAAGCAAAGCATGTCGTTTGCGCTGTACGTTCTGTAACTCTACCAGACCGCTGCAGGAAAAGTCTCTGTAATCCGTGTTCAGCTGAAAATCTGGCCAAGGAAAAACACAAGGAGATGCAGTGTTTCTTAGGATGGTTTCAAGAAAATCTGGCGCAGACGTTTGTGTCTTTCGTGTCAAAACATTTTAAGCAAATATTCAAACTTTAGGGAGATCTTCTCATCTTCCTGAAGTGGATATTCAAATTGCTCAATTGTCCAAGAAGATCACTATTCCTATTGGGGAAGTTGCTTGATTTAAAGACGCTAATGACAAACGGGCTGAAACTTCATGCAAGCGTCTGTTTCAATCTTCAGGTTTTCAGTGCAAAGTGTCGCTTGCAGGGTCGGCAGTGGTTACAGCTCAAGTCTGTTGGATGCAAGCACTGGAAGGTTGCCTCCCAGAGCATACGGAGAAAGATCTACTACGCCTTATTAGGAATTTAAAATTGGCCAACCTTTTTTGTCAAATACAATGGAGGAAAACCTCAAGTTATCTGCCCTTAATATGGGTCTTTCATCGGTAGCTAGAAGGACTCCGGGCTGCAGACTCCGCACCCAAGGCATCTTTTTGTGATCTTTCGTTTGAAAGACAGAAGTTATTTGGGGCACCCCTGGAAGAGCTTATCAAACGAATGTCTGATACGAAAAGTGCACTTCCTTAAGAGAATCAAGTGGAACAGGCGCGAGCCATACAGAATCCTGGGAATCATTACAGAGGGCTATAAAATCAGGTTTAAGGATGTCCCCCCCCCTCCTCATTTCCTTTTCTTCTCTTATCCATCTCATCTAATGCAGCCCTACTCTCAGAATCCCTCTTGCTGTTATGAAAAGATGTCATAGAGCAGGTACCCAGACATCTGGAGCATCAGGGAGTTTATTCCAGACTTTTTCTAGTCCCAAAGCAGGACGGATCCTGGCGGCCGGGATCTCAAAAGGGTGAAAAGTTACATCAAATATCACCCTGGACTTAAAAGATGCATATCTGCATGTGCCCACAGCCACGAGATCCAGGAGGCATCTAACATTTGCAGTGAAGGCAAAAAAGAAGGTTCTACATTTTCAGTTTAGAGCCCTCCCTTTTGGCTGCATGGGTTTTTATTACTATAGACGCATCCAAAAACCGGATGAGGAGCCCACTTACCTTTCGCAATTCAGGATCTTTGGTCTCTAGAGAACACGGCCCAATCATCAAATTTCAGAGAACTAAAGTCCTCAGGGCCTTCCGTCCATGGATAAAGAAGAAAGCGGTCAGATTGCAATCAGGCAACCGCACCACAGTTTCATACCTAAACAGGCAAGGGAGAACAAGGATCATGAAGCTACAGTCCCTTTCTGCGGAGATAAAAGAGTGGGCTCAGCGGAATCTGGTGGCAGTGTCAGCTACTCACAAAAAGGGATCAGACAATGTCATTGCCGAAGAATGGTCTCTAGAATGGTCTCCAGACCATAATATGTTTCCCATCATGGTTTCCAGATTCGGCATCCTGGAAATAGACCTCATGGTGACTCGGGAAAACGGGAAAGTTCAGATCTTCGCATCCCTGAACAGAGTGTATTTTCCAAACTTCCTAGACAGGTTTTTCTTACATTGGAATTTCAAGATGGCATATATTTCTCCCCAGTGGCTCTGATTATGTGCATCATTCAGAAAATACAGACAGGCAAGGCTTGTGTGTTGGCAATCATCCCACATTGGCCAAACTGCAGCGAGTTTTCTGCTCCCAGAAACTGTAGCTTTGTTCAAATTGACGGCTTGGCTTCTGCAAGGACGATACTACAAGAAAAAGGCATAGAGGGTGATATGGTGAATGTTCTTCTTAATTCAGTCAGAAAATCTACCCCAAGGATATACCTTAGGGTATGGAGGAAGTTTCTTGCATGGTGTAAGCACTCCGGGTTCCATCCATTAAGGCTATACTCCTGTTCCTCCAAGAGGGGTTTTTGTCCGGCCTTAGTGTCTCTACCTTTAAGGGACAGGTTTCAGCACTAGGTCATTTTTTACTTTTAGACTTCGCCTCAAATCTTATTAAGAGGTTCTTCAGGTTGCTGCCATTTTGCAATGACCACCTAAGAGGTTTTTTTTTTCCTCGTGGGATTTATCTCTGGTTCTGAAGGCTCTCTGCTCGGCTCCCTTTGAACCTCTAGAAGAGGTTTCATTGAAGATGTTGTCTCTAAAGACAGTTTTTTTAGTTGCCATCACATCAGCCCGAAGAGTTGTGGAAGTAAAAGCATTCTCCTCTACTCAGAATTCTTTCATCAAGATAAAGTGGTCATGCATCTTCCTAGCCCTTCCTTCGTCCCTAAGCCAATATCACTCAACCAATCATACTTCCTACCTTCCAAGTGGCCTTTGACGTCAAAAGTGCATTAGAAATGTACCTGAAGCATACGGCCAAATTCCGAACCTCTGACCATCTGTTCATGAACTACTTCTGTAAGTCATCAGGGGAGGCTTCCTCGAAATCTACAATTACCAGGTGGCTCATGGACACTATTCGTTTATCCTACAAAATCTTTTCTACTCATGTCAAAGCTCACTCCACCCGAGCCATGTCAGTGTCTTGGGCAGAAAAGGCGGCTGCATCCCCAGAGGATAAGCTGTGAAGGGGTCGTCTTTTAATACGTACCTGAACCACTACAGGCTAGATGTTTTTTCCTTCTCTGAAGCTTCTTTTGGGCCGAAGGTGCTCCAGGCGCTGTCCGTATGAATCCCACCATTCCGAGATCTTTCTATATCCCACGTGTACTGCCGCTATATGAGGGGAAAAACTATTTTTTTTACTTTCTGTTAATTCTTTAGCCCCGGAATATAGTGGCAGTACGGATCCCCCCCTTTTTTTCTACTATTAAATTATTTCAAGCATCAATGTTTGTGTCTCGTGACTTCCTGACGATGGAGGAGTGGAGCGCATATTTATGGGTAAGGAGGAGGGAATTAACCATTTGTATTAGTTTTACAGGCTACTTGTCCCTGTACGGTAAGTAAAAAATGTTTGATTTTGTAAGCCAGAGAAATGTGGATAGTTTTGTTTCATACAACGTAGATTTTACGAGCAGTGCACACATTGGGTAACGTGTTACAGCTGTGCCCCTGTTCGCAGGGTATTTATTCCTAGGCTAGATTAAGTCCATTATGGACGAAAGGCATCAGGCTGATGACAGGCTTGCTTTGCGCGTGCCGTTATGATCCGAATGTTTTATAAAGTTCTGTTTTATTGAAGACGTCAAGGCTCTGCTCTCCAATTTACTTATGAATTGACTTCATTCCAGTTCATTTTCTTCCAATGGCTGTTTTCCACATAGCGGACAGGTTGAGGGATCTGTGTCTGGTGGGATCTGATGCAGGTTTTCTCTCCCTTGGTGTTTGGGTAGGCTGCATGGTGGGCCTCGTTATTACACTCCGTATGGTGGGCCTCGTTATTACACTCCGTATGGTGGGCCTCGTTATTACACTCCGTATGGTGGGCCTCGTTATTACACTCCGTATGGTGGGCCTTGTGATTACACTCCGTATGGTGGGCCTTGTTATGACACACCGTATGGTGGGCCTTGTTATGATACTCCGTATGGTGGGCCTTGTTATGACACTCCGTATGGTGGGCCTTGTTATGACACTCCGTATTGTGGGCCTTGTGATTACATTCCGTATGGTGGGCCTTGTTATGACACTCCGTATGGTGGGCCTTGTTATTACACTCTGTATGGTGGGCCTTGTGATTACACTCTGTATGGTGGGCCTTGTTATTACACTCTGTATGGTGGGCCTTGTTATGACACTCCGTATGGTGGGCCTTGTGATTACACTCTGTATGGTGGGCCTTGTTATTACACTCCGTATGGTGGGTCTTGTTATTTCACTCCGTATGGTGGGCCTTGTTATTACACTCCGTATGGTGGGCCTTGTTATGACACTCCGTATGTTGGGCCTTGTGATTACACTCTGTATCGTGGGCCTTGTGATAACACTCTGTATCGTGGGCCTTGTTATTACACTCCGTATGGTGGGCCTTGTTATTTCACTCCGTATGGTGGGCCTTGTTATTATACTCCGTATGGTGGGCCTTGTTATGACACTCCGTATGGTGGGCCTTGTGATTACACTCTGTATGGTGGGCCTTGTTATGACACTCCGTATGGTGGGCCTCGTTATTACACTCCGTATGGTGGGCCGTGTTATTACATTCCGTATGGTGGGCCTTGTTATGACACTCCGTATGGTGGGCCTTGTTATGACACTCCGTATGGTGGGCCTTGTTATTACACTCCGTATGGTGGGCCTCGTTATGACACTCTGTATGGTGGGCCTCGTTATTACACTCCGTATGGTGGGCCTCGTTATTACACTCCGTATGGTGGGCCTCGTTATTACACTCTGTGTGGTGGGCCTTGTTATTACACTCTGTATAGTGGGCCTTCTGATTACACTCTGTATGGTGGGCCTTGTTATTACACTCCGTATGGTGGGCCTTGTGATTACACTCTGTATGGTGGGCCTTGTGATTACACTCTGTATGGTGGGCCTTGTTATTACACTCCGTATGGTGGGTCTTGTTATTTCACTCCGTATGGTGGGCCTTGTTATTACACTCCGTATGGTGGGCCTTGTTATGACACTCCGTATGTTGGGCCTTGTGATTACACTCTGTATCGTGGGCCTTGTGATTACACTCTGTATCGTGGGCCTTGTTATTACACTCCGTATGGTGGGCCTTGTTATTTCACTCCGTATGGTGGGCCTTGTTATTACACTCCGTATGGTGGGCCTTGTTATGACACTCCGTATGGTGGGCCTTGTGATTACACTCTGTATGGTGGGCCTTGTTATGACACTCCGTATGGTGGGCCTCGTTATTACACTCCGTATGGTGGGCCGTGTTATTACATTCCGTATGGTGGGCCTTGTTATGACACTCCGTATGGTGGACCTTGTTATGACACTCCGTATGGTGGGCCTTGTTATTACACTCCGTATGGTGGGCCTTGTTATTACACTCCGTATGGTGGGCCTCGTTATGACACTCTGTATGGTGGGCCTCGTTATTACACTCCGTATGGTGGGCCTCGTTATTACACTCCGTATGGTGGGCCTCGTTATGACACTCCGTATGGTGGGCCTCGTTATTACACTCCGTATGGTGGGCCTCGTTATTACACTCCGTATGGTGGGCCTCGTTATTACACTCCGTATGGTGGGCCTTGTTATGACACTCCGTATGGTGGGCCTCGTTATGACACTCCGTATGGTGGGCCTCGTTATGACACTCCGTATGGTGGGCCTCGTTATGACACTCTGTATGGTGGGCCTCGTTATTACACTCCGTATGGTGGGCCTTGTTATTACATTCCGTATGGTGGGCCTTGTTATGACACTCCGTATGGTGGGCCTTGTTATGACACTCCGTATGGTGGGCCTTGTTATTACACTCCGTATGGTGGGCCTTGTTATTACACTCCGTATGGTGGGCCTTGTTATTACACTCCGTATGGTGGGCCTCGTTATGACACTCCGTATGGTGGGCCTCGTTATTACACTCCGTATGGTGGGCCTCGTTATTACACTCCGTATGGTGGGCCTCGTTATGACACTCCGTATGGTGGGCCTCGTTATGACACTCCGTATGGTGGGCCTTGTTATGACACTCCGTATGGTGGGCCTTATTATGACACTCCGTATGGTGGGCCTCGTTATGACACTCCGTATGGTGGGCCTCGTTATGACACTCCGTATGGTGGGCCTCGTTATGACACTCCGTATGGTGGGCCTCGTTATGACACTCTGTATGGTGGGCCTCGTTATGACACTCTGTATGGTGGGCCTCGTTATGACACTCTGTATGGTGGGCTTCGTTATTACACTCTGTATGGTGGGCCTCGTTATTACACTCCGTATGGTGGGCCTCGTTATTACACTCCGTATCGTGGGCCTTGTTATTACACTCCGTATCGTGGGCCTTGTTATTACACTCCGTATGGTGGGCCTTGTTATTACACTCTGTATGGTGGGCCTTGTTATTACACTCCGTATCGTGGGCCTTGTTATTACACTCCGTATCGTGGGCCTTGTTATTACACTCTGTATCGTGGGCCTTGTTATTACACTCCGTATCGTGGGCCTTGTTATTACACTCCGTATGGTGGGCCTTGTTATTACACTCCATATGGTGGGCCTTGTTATTACACTCCGTATCGTGGGCCTTGTTATTACACTCTGTATGGTGGGCCTTGTTATTACACTCTGTATGGTGGGCCTTGTTATTACACTCCGTATGGTGGGCCTTGTTATGACACTCCGTATGGTGGGCCTCGTTATTACACTCTATATGGTGGGCCTTGTTATTACACTCCGTATGGTGGGCCTTGTTACTGCACTGTATACAGTGAGCCTGGTAGGAAGTTTTTAACTCATCTATAGTTGATATGCCTAAATAAATTGAATTCTTTGTCAGGTTGTTGATCAGTTTCTGACCAGAACACAAAGCGGAGGATTCTGTGCCAATGACGGTTTGATGCATTCGACGCTCACAGCGCTTCCGTTTGGAGGAGTGGGTGAGTTCTGCCCCATGAATGAAGCTTTTAAAGTAAAGTGACCCTGAAGTGATTTGTTTCTTATCTACGCTTACAATGGGAATAGAGGGGGCACAATGGTGCACTTTCCACGACACACCTCACTCACCATCTTCTACCATCTGCTAGTGCTGTGAAATAAACCAAGCTAGATCAATAGGCAGTGCTTGCCATCCGCGTAGCTCATATTCTAACTGCCCCAATTAATGCCATTACATGTCTGATTGTTCCCTAAAGGAAACAGTGGAATGGGGAAATACCACGGCAAATTCAGCTTTGACACATTCTCCCACGATCGCGCATGCCACCTGCGCAGTGCTGGCCTCGAGAAACTAAACGAAGTGCGATACCCACCGTACAACCTGAGTCGTCTGAGCATCCTCCGGTACTCTACGGAGGTGAAGCGTAAGGGAGGCTGTTCTCTCCAGTGACCCAGCGGCACAGGCCTCTCTCCGCACGGCCGACCTCGTGCTCCTCCACTCTGCAGATTATGCTTCGCTTGGAAACTCAAATAAATATTTTTCCATATCAATGTATCCTCTCCAATAGCGCAGTATTCTGTTCAGGTTCAAAATTATGTGGGATGACAAAAAGGGTTTTAGCAAAGCATCTATTTGCCCTTTCTGTTAGGGGGTTGCCAAATTTCACCCTCTGTATATCACAATTTTCATGGTCATGATCAAGCGATATCTAAGTGGCAGCCTTATACACAGCTTACATAAAGCAACATACAAGGCGTTCAGGACAAGTTCATCTATTCCACAAAACCTTGTTTAAGGCAAACTGAATAGTGATATAATGGTACAAATGCTAAAACATTTCGTAATTATTTACCACTATATGCCCACATTAAGTTTATCCAATAGATGTGGCTTTAAATACATGTAGATTATAGATCAGGCCCATGTAGGCGACAGTACCCAAAACATACATGTATGTCCACCTCCGAGAGAATCCACGAACCCCAGAAGCAGAGAGAAATTAATTGCCTCTAAGGGCAAAAGGAAGGGGGTCATCCAAGGTCAACAACTACCACTGCAGTAATCATTGCAATATATAACTAATTACACTAATGCCAGGCAAGACTGCGACAGGAAAGCCTGGGACTAAACCCTACAGCCGCAGCTCAAGGACAAGACCAAGGACAAGACGGTATTTCCCAGAAAGGCACCAGACATTTTGCCCGTCTCAACGACCGACCGCAACAGACAGCATTAGGCATTTTGCTCATGAAGTCTCTCTAGACAAACATTCCCAAGACCTGCCGATGGGGGTCTGCATTCTGTGTCTACTGGGCATGCACCAACTCCTTGCATCGGTCATTTCGGTGTCTACGGGATCGCGACAGGTGCTTTTTTGCTTTCACTGCCATTTTGGACGCCGCACATGAAGGATGCCAACTGTTGTGGCCGTGCCCTAGGATCCAGCTGCGGTGGGTCACGGGGGATTATCACAGAGGTGGATAACCTTTATTGATAGGAACGGCGGAGGCTGCGCTGCTTCACGTGACTCCTACACCGCTAGAGAAATACACTTTTACTACACACAGACTTAATGGGGCAAACCCTCCATAACCCTCCTTCCTCCACAACAGAAGCTTCTCCTCGCTTGTGAACAGCTGAGACAGAGAAGATCAGCAGGTTACGGGGGTCTCTCAGGGTCCGGGGGTGAGGAGGCAGATTCTCAGGGTCACACAGCCCAGAGCTGACTCTGAGAGAGTCCTATTCTCCCTGCCGTGATCATATAGAACACTAGATAAGTAATCATTCAGTATGTTAGGATTGATAACACATTTGCAGGGATCTCTCTGATGTACCAGTCTGTCAGTTCTAGTCTCGTCATATACCCTGAATATCTGTACTGTAAGAAGCGCTGCGTATATTGGTGGAGCCAAGAAAAGATAATAATTTGAGGAGTCACTCCATAGAACCTTCATGCAAGTGTTAATACTTCCGGAGCCTTAGGGTTGGCTCATCCAGAATGTTCCCAGGTCTAAAGCCCAAGGAAAGCATGCCCCCAACTGTCCCGATCAGCAGCTGCAGCCTGCAGGACTGGTTGGTCGGCCCAACATTAGGGAGCGCGAGGTCTGTCACTTCAGACCTCGGCTTTCGTGCTCCCTAATCACTACGAGCTGGCAAATGATGCCGAGCGCTGGGATATGACATCATATCCCTGCGCTCTGCATCAATAGCTGGCACATAGTGAATAGGGAGGAGACCTCATGCTCCCACCACAGAATGGAGGATAGAGGATGATGGAAGAAGGATGGAGGAAAAGGTAAGAGATGGGGAGGAAGGGGTGAAAGGGCAGTGTATGTGTATAGGTGTGTGTAAGGGAAGTGTATGTGTATGTGTGTGTGTGTATGGGCAGGTATGTGTATATGTGTGGGTGTGTAAAGGGAGTGTGTATGGACAGGCGTGTGTAAGGGCAGTGTGTGTATGTGTTTCTGGGCAGGTATGTGTATATGTGTGTGCTTATAGGCAGATGTGTGTAAAGGCAGTGTGTATGGATAGGCATGTGTGAGGGCAGTGTATGTGTGTGTTTATGGGCAGGTGTGTGTGTAAAGGTGGTTCCAATGATGCTCAGTCAGCATTATGGCAGACACCTGGCTGGCTGAGAATCATGGGAATTGTAGTTCACAGCTAGCATCTGCATCTTTACTGTTGACTGCACTTCCCATGATGCACAGCCAACATCATGGAAGCAGTATGTATGGCTGAGCCTCATGGGAACTGTAATCCACAACTAACACCTATCATATCATCTGCTGTTAACTACAGTTAACAGTGGACACCTGAGCATCATGGGAATTGTAGTTCACAGCTAACTCTGCAGCTTTATCTTTTAACTTCACTTCCCATGATGCTCAGCCAGCATCATTGGAATTAAATTCAATGTGTTGGTTAATTTTAGGGATTAATACCCATTTTAGGGGTTAATACCTATTTTGCCCAGGCAGACCAGCAACAGCAAAAACGAGCCCCCACAAGCCCTTTGATCACTCCTACAGGAGTGATCAAAGAGACTCCTCCGTGCAATCGCCAGTCTACCGGACATTGTGTCCCAGCTGCCAATGGCAGCTTCAGGGACAGGGAGAAAGGGTTCTTTGCGGGACCGGGAGAAAGGGTTCTTCGTTCTCCACAGTCAATGCTGTGCTTCAATGGAGCATCAGCATTCAAAGAGTTAAAAAAATTATCAAAAAAAATAAATAACAGCACTGACCTGAATGTCCAGGGCGCTTCCAGGTCAACTGCTGTGAGTTTAGTAACTGCTGCAGAACCAAAGTGGGCTGATGATGATCAGATCACTCCTGGTCAATAGGAGTGATCGGATCATTATGGCAGCCCCTGGATGACCCTGTCCTAGAAAGGGTAATTAATTATTAATAAAAAAAATACATAATTATTAACTGATCACTTGTCAGTGACATTTTAAGTCACTGATTATTGATCGGTCTCCCTGATCAATGTCAGCGGCCTAAACCTGTCACTGACAAATAATCTGATTAAAAAAATGACTCCAGAATGTCTGAGAAATATGACTTATCTATGCATGTGGGGTATCGCTGTACTCGGGGGGGGGGGTCTTTTTTTGTTAGACTAAATTTGGAAGGCGCCGGTGTGAAATCAGCTGCATGGGATAGGCCAATACGCCCCTAATTAGATTCCCTGAGCTGTCTAGTTTTAGGAAATACATAGTTTTCGGGGTTAAAATGAAATATGGGACGTCTACCGTGTCTCAGATGAGACCTGGAGCCAATAAACTGATCTGTCAAAATTCCAGGTTTGAAAACTGAAATGCGCATGTTCCAAACCCGCAGTGCCAAAGAGACATGGCCTACGGGGTATTCCTGTACTCGGGGGTGTTTCTAAATACAAGTTGTTTCAGTCATTTTATGTACCCAGGAAAAATCGAAATTTTACAGCAATGTTTAGCACAGACCGGCACTGAAATGGTTAAATAAAAAGTGTTAAAGTGCCCCAAGAAAAATACTTTGGGATGTCATCTTTCAAAAAATATATACTTTTGTTGATTTCTGGCCGCTATTGGGGCGTAACTCCCAGCAGATAACATTTAACCCCTTCGTGACAAAGGCTGATTTTATTTTTTGTACCCTTTGTTTTAACATTTCTGCGCTGCTCGTGTTTAGCTGTGATTTTCTTCTTTCCCGTTTACTGAACCCAAACAAGTTATATATTGTTTTTTTTGCAGGACAAGAAGGGCTTTCTTTAGCTGACATTGTTTTAATTTAAAAAAGTATAAAATATGGTGAAAAATTTAGAAAAAAATGACTTTTTCTAACTTTTAGTTTAAAATCTTTTACTCATCTATAAACGCTAATGAAAAAACCTGCTAATTAGATTCTAATATTTGTCCTGAGTTTAGAAATACCCAATGTTTTTATGTTTTTTTTGCTTTTTTCTACACGTTGTGGGGCGATAAGTACAGGTAGCATTTTGCTATTTCAAAACCATTTTTCCAAATCTGGTAATTCTGGTAATTCTTCCCCCATTCCTGCCATTTCGGGTATCTTTGAAGTCGGCCAATGCAATTTACCCCATCAAATCATATATCTTTGAAAACTAGACACCCCAGGGTATTTCAAATGCTGGTACTTTAACTCTTTGCATGCACACATTTTACTACCAGCATTTTTTCAGTTTGCAGTAGTATTGTTTTGTGTGTATTTTTCCCCCACACACCTATGTTATGTACGAATTTACAGCTCCTGGTATATGGCGCTGTCACACGACACCCCAATATGTGTTCAGCAACATCTCCTGAGTATAGCGATAGATTTTCCAGACTTTCCCAGCACCAGGGAGCATACTATTAGGTGTATAATTTTGTATAATTTTTATGCCTATGGCTTAACGGGTTTGGGGGTTGTGAACGGGGGCAGGAGGGTTATACTGGCTAGATGTTATGCTAGGGCAATGGGAAGTAAGGTTTTTTTAAGAATTTTTTTTTTACATCACAGCAACACATTCGCTTTCTGCACCCATTTAAAGTCATGACGGTCCTGGCACGTCAATTGGCATTAACCCTTCGTTTCCGGGTGATGTGTCATCAATTGTCATTAACCCCTTCAATCCCCTATAGACGTACCGGGATGTCCAAAAAACGCCCACTAAGAAACCCCTATGGAGGTACCGGTACGTCTAGCCCTTCTAGCCAGGATGTGTCCCTGACGCTGCACGGGAGACCAGGCTGTCGTTTGACAGCCTGGACTCCCCCCTGGCAGCAGAAGCCAGCGTCGCTGGCTTTCTGCTGCCCGATCTCTTGTAACAGCTTCCGGCGCGAAGCCGGAAAACTGTTACAGATAAAAATGTCCGATCGCGCGATCGGGCTTTCCCTTCCAGGTTGGATCGGGTATCCCTGCAGGGTCTGTCTAGACCCTGCTGGGCTACTCGATCACTCCGATGAGGGAGTTTGAGGTACCAAAAACCCCTGTGATTGAAGGGGTTAAAAAATATCTTTGTTTAGAAACAGCGATGTGCGTCATTCATATTTAACCCTGTAAGTGTCAAAATAAATGAGAATACCAGGCATACAAGGAGTTTCCAAAATAGGACAAATACCTAAATACACTTTTGTTTTTTCCCATTTGCACTGGTTATATATAGTTTTTATAGGTGAAACTGAAAATACCCCCCCCCTTTATATATTTTTCAAACTTAATGATGGTTTATATATATAATTATTATTTCAAAAGAAAGCCCTACTGAAAAAAATATGATTGGGGGGGCACTAATTGAGAAGAGAGAAATTACTGAACAAAGACAGCAAAAACGGCTCTGGTCTTTTAGCACAAACGCAGTAACAAAACCCCGGTCCTGAAGGGGTTAATAATGCTTCTACTACCGCTTGGTTATTTTTAATATGCATGACTGTGCTGACAGAAATGAAGCGCGACATTTTAAGTGCAATCGCTCGTATCGGCGAGTTCCGCGAGAGAGCTCTGAAAAAAAAAGTGTTTGAAACGTTGGGAGGTACGGGAATAGGATGCAAAAACGGCCTCCGACCTCCTGAACCCGGTTTTGGGACTCTTCCTGGAGTGGGACCCGGTGCCGGTTATCGTGTAGAAACGAAAAGTTGTGAGAAAACCAGTGTCAATAAAGTGTCCAAGAAAAAATAACAAAAAATACTTTCCTTTCTTTAAAACCGGATACACAGCTGCAACCCGTAATAACACTCTCCCGGTGTTAGAAAAGATAATTTTGGTCCAGTAGGGGGCGCTTGTGTTTTTGATCGGTTTTTCGATTTGAAATACAAACAAACAAAATACTTATGATAGTGTAGTATGTCAAAAAAGCCTCTCAGTATAAAAAGTGGTGTGTATGCACTCACACTTTAAATGAGATGATCAAGCCTTGTGTATAACCACCGCGTTCCGTGTAAGAAGCATATGTGGAAAAAACAAAGATATAAAGAACACAATGGTGTGGTATTTTCAGCAGGGTCTGGCACGCCAGAACGGATTTGCACTTACAGTCAGCCACCGATGTGTCAGGCGTGTAGGGGTTTGGTGTCCTCAATCCTTCCCGGTCACGTGCTTGTGTATGGGAGTAGTATATACATTGATCCACCACGAGGAGATATATATATATATAAAGAATGAATTTATTCTGGGCATATGCCCAATTTTATAAAATACACTAAATGTATAGGCTAAGCCTATACCGTTCTTTTAAAAGTTAAAACAATAAAAAATAAAGTAAAAGTCAGTGAAAGTCCAAAAGTATAGGGACGGGAGCTCGATGGCTAAACAATATACCGAAAGGCCAGTTGATGAGGATCAGAAGAAACTGTTCAAGGGATGAAGATTTTGAAGAAAAAGCTGAGGAAATAAAACAAAAATTTATTGAAAAAAAGTACCCAATTGCGAGGTTAGACAGCAGCCTGCAACAAGTGGTCAATACGGATAGATTTCAATTATTAACGAGGAAAAAAACTGACATAAAAATACCAAAGGACTACAGTTTCTCCTTTTTTACCCAGTACAACACCCAAGCACACAAGATCAAGAAAATACTCGAAAAACATTGGCATATACTCAAAAATGATGATATTCTTAATCAGGTATTGCCAGATAAACCACAAATCATTTTTAAGAAAATGGGATCACTAAAAACTATACTAGCCCCAAGCACTTTACCCAAAAAAGACACTAAGAAAAATCCACATTCCTTTCTAGGTGACAAACCCAAGGGCTTCCACAAATGTGGCCACTGTAGAATGTGCACTTTTTTACCCAGGAAAACAGAACATTTTATAGGCTCCATCACAGGTCAAACATATGCAATCAAACATTTTATAAACTGCACGTCAAAAAATGTAGTTTACCTATTAGAATGCGGGTGTGGGATCCAATATGTAGGGAGGACATCCAGACCCCTAAAAGAAAGGATTCTAGAGCACATAGGCAATATAAGGAATAAGAACATTAAACACAGTGTCCCAAGACACTGTAATACATGCTCAAAATTTTCAATAGAAAATTTTAAAATTATGGGTATAGACTGGGTCCCCCCGAATTGGAGAGGTGGCAACACAATAGAAAATTTATCAAAACGAGAAACTGAGTGGATTTTTAAATTAAAAACTTTTAAAAAAGGAGGTCTGAACATGGAATTGGACATCCTAGCACATATATAAATTAACAAATAGATCAGTATGAGTCTAATTGAGGACTCAATACACACATATTCTTGTATGATCATCAGATAAAAAATATTTGTTTGTTTTTTCATGTTCTTCTTCATCTATAGACATCAGTGTATTGTATGTACATTACCTTAAAAGATATAGAACAGATATATATACCGATACATATACTTGAATGAAATAGACACCAGAAACATTTTTTATTATTTACAATTTTTTATTTTTTGTTTTCTTTACTCATTTTTAAACCTTGATTTTATTTCCACATAAAAGTTTTACAGGGATATCTTACTGACCACAGCGTATTTGCTAAAATTTACCCACTTCCCAGATCTGGTTGATTCATTACCCTCTCATAAAATACCTTGGTTTAATTATATTTACAAACTTAAGAGATATATATATCCCATTCTGGGTCTTCGGGAATAGCCTTCCCCTAATGCAAATAAAAACCATCCTCCAAACGGGAAACGTACCTACCAAAAAAGAAAAAATATATAGAAATAGAATTAATAAATTGTCCGATCTCTGTTTGATTAGGAAAGAAACGCCGTCATGTATGTTCTTCGGTTAACAACCTCTCTCTCTCCACTTATAAAATCGGATACTTACCCTTAATCCACGCGATATGAAACGAACGGAGCAGATTGCATTAGATGGAGGAGGCGGAACCGAACAGACGATACTCCATACAACAAAGAGGGACGCAAAGAGGAGGGTTCACGCTGACGTCAGACGCACGCAGGCGTCAGGAACCAAAGATGGCGCTCCCCGTATACATAAAAACACCAACGAAACAACACGAAGAATACTCCTGAGGAAGCCGCATTTGAGGCGAAACGCGTAGAGGAACGGACGGATCGAGCTCCCGTCCCTATACTTTTGGACTTTCACTGACTTTTACTTTATTTTTTATTGTTTTAACTTTTAAAAGAACGGTATAGGCTTAGCCTATACATTTAGTGTATTTTATAAAATTGGGCATATGCCCAGAATAAATTCATTCTTTATATATATATATATCTCCTCGTGGTGGATCAATGTATATACTACTCCCATACACAAGCACGTGACCGGGAAGGATTGAGGACACCAAACCCCTACACGCCTGACACATCGGTGGCTGACTGTAAGTGCAAATCCGTTCTGGCGTGCCAGACCCTGCTGAAAATACCACACCATTGTGTTCTTTATATCTTTGTTTTTTCCACATATGCTTCTTACACGGAACGCGGTGGTTATACACAAGGCTTGATCATCTCATTTAAAGTGTGAGTGCATACACACCACTTTTTATACTGAGAGGCTTTTTTGACATACTACACTATCATAAGTATTTTGTTTGTTTGTATTTCAAATCGAAAAACCGATCAAAAACACAAGCGCCCCCTACTGGACCAAAATTATCTTTTCTAACACCGGGAGAGTGTTATTACGGGTTGCAGCTGTGTATCCGGTTTTAAAGAAAGGAAAGTATTTTTTGTTATTTTTTCTTGGACACTTTATTGACACTGGTTTTCTCACAACTTTTCGTTTCTATATTTACCTTTTCTCCACTTGAATTCCAGTTCAAAAAAGACAAGACATCTAAATACACATAATGGCCTATAAGGCAGACTCCTTTCTCACAGGGCGGGAGGAAAGAAATAGGAAACTAGAGGATATCTTTTCACAAAACACGAAAGACCCCACACCAGACACATATCTCTTTATAAAAATGGAGAGATTAATGGAAAAGGAAATCAAAAGGTGGTGGGAGATCACATTCATAGAACAATATATTAAAACAAACACTATTCCGAGAGGATTAAGAATTCAGAAAACCCCAGCCTTTGGTCTAGAGGATGAGGGTTTTATGAAAAATTGGCACAGAACTTTAGACGAATGTTCGTTTAAATTGATGCAGTTAATCGTCAACCAACAAAAAGAACAACTAAACATAATCGAAAAAGATATGCAAAGAATGGAAGACGAAATTAACACCAAATTAGATAAAAAAAGTATTTCATCAAATAAAATAAATATGGAAAAAAAGATTAGTAAAATAGAGGAAGAAATTATTAAAAATAAACAAAGGAAATTCTTTAGAGACAAGGATGACATGCAAAGAGGTATACACCAATCTAGAACTACCCAATATAACCATCAATACACACAGAGAAACAGGTGGGAAAAACCCAGACAAGACACCAGACGATTTATTCCATATAGGAAACAACAACCCGAATATCACAAAAAAAGTTTCACTTCACCTACACGTTCCAGGACTCACTCCACTTCACTCACACGTTACAGACCAGAAGAGAACACTAATAGGAATTACACTGAGAACACCAATGACACACAGGAACAGGTTTTTTTTAGACAGGGAGCCATCCCGAAAGGGTGGCACAAAACGAAAAGAGACCCCACCCCGCAGGGAAGCCATAGAATTACGAAACCGGTACATTCCACTGGACCAGAGCCCATGGAAAAGGAGAAAGTTTGTAAGGGAACAAGAGGGCAGAGGGGGAGAGGAAGGAAGACAACAACACACACACAGGAACTAATACCAGAAAAGGAAGGGATTATCAATATATCATCGGTCACCTTGGAACAAAATGAAATCAGTTTGTTGAGAAAAGGTTTAAAATTTGCCCCGGCCAAAGGCCCTAATCAGTTCGAACTATTCTTAGACACTCAAAAATATCTGAGGAAATTGACAATTAAAAGATTTTTCAATAAAACAGATAGAATTAATAGCAACATTATCACTATAACACAGGATAACCATGACCAGGGAGAGGAATATACACATACAGAACTTAAACCAAAATCTAAATTCTATCCTTATAACGAAAAGAGCGAACACATAAGTGTATTCACAGATTTGATTTTGAAAGACATGGAGAAACTAGGGAACAAAACCAAGACATATAATTTAAGTAAAAAAGAACAACAAGCCCTACGTTCCCTCAAAGATAAACATAACATAGTTGTAAAACAGGCAGATAAAGGAGGGGCCACGGTGGTGATGGATCGCTCATATTACATACTAGAAGCAAAGAGGATCCTGGAGGACACCACCACCTACAAGAAATTAAGCAAAGATCCCACTAAAGAGTATAGTACAGTATTGTATGATATATTAGATAAAGGCCTAGAACAAGGAGTTCTAAATAAGAAGGAACACAACTACTTAAAAAAGGAACATCCCAGACTACCAGTTTTCTACTTCCTTCCTAAGATACACAAAAATGTAGAAAAACCACCAGGTAGACCTATTATCAGCGGCATTGACTCCCTAACGTGCAATACATCAGAGTATGTAGACTTTTTTCTACAAAAATATGTTACGAAGATCCCGGCATACCTTAAAGACACAACTCACCTTTTAAACACCCTTGGAGAAATAAGGTGGTCCCCTGGATGGATATGGGCAACCATGGACGTCTCGTCTTTATATACCATCATCAACCACGAACAAGGAATCAATGCAATCAACTATACCCTATCCAGAGATGTTAACATGAAATCAACACAGAGGTCCTTCATCCTTGAATGTATTAGTTACATATTGAAATATAACTACTTTTGGTTCGAGGAAGAATACTTCCTCCAACTTTGTGGAACAGCAATGGGCACCAGGTTCGCACCGAGCTATGCTAACCTGTTTGTAGCGGAATGGGAGAACAACGCAATATGGAACAACAACCCTTACAGTGCGGACCTGGTGCTCTGGAAAAGATACATCGACGATGTATTAATCATTTGGAAAGGGACAGAGGACGACTTGAAAGCATTTATACAATACACCAATAACAATGAATTTAATTTAAGATTCACCTCCAACATCCAGAGGGAAAAAATTGAATTCTTGGATGTAGAATTATTCTCGGAAGGAAATATGATATGCTCAAAAAATTACACAAAACCAACAGATGGAAATGGGTATATTCACTATACAAGTTGTCACCACCCCAGATGGCTAAACAATATACCGAAAGGCCAGTTGATGAGGATCAGAAGAAACTGTTCAAGGGATGAAGATTTTGAAGAAAAAGCTGAGGAAATAAAACAAAAATTTATTGAAAAAAAGTACCCAATTGCGAGGTTAGACAGCAGCCTGCAACAAGTGGTCAATACGGATAGATTTCAATTATTAACGAGGAAAAAAACTGACATAAAAATACCAAAGGACTACAGTTTCTCCTTTTTTACCCAGTACAACACCCAAGCACACAAGATCAAGAAAATACTCGAAAAACATTGGCATATACTCAAAAATGATGATATTCTTAATCAGGTATTGCCAGATAAACCACAAATCATTTTTAAGAAAATGGGATCACTAAAAACTATACTAGCCCCAAGCACTTTACCCAAAAAAGACACTAAGAAAAATCCACATTCCTTTCTAGGTGACAAACCCAAGGGCTTCCACAAATGTGGCCACTGTAGAATGTGCACTTTTTTACCCAGGAAAACAGAACATTTTATAGGCTCCATCACAGGTCAAACATATGCAATCAAACATTTTATAAACTGCACGTCAAAAAATGTAGTTTACCTATTAGAATGCGGGTGTGGGATCCAATATGTAGGGAGGACATCCAGACCCCTAAAAGAAAGGATTCTAGAGCACATAGGCAATATAAGGAATAAGAACATTAAACACAGTGTCCCAAGACACTGTAATACATGCTCAAAATTTTCAATAGAAAATTTTAAAATTATGGGTATAGACTGGGTCCCCCCGAATTGGAGAGGTGGCAACACAATAGAAAATTTATCAAAACGAGAAACTGAGTGGATTTTTAAATTAAAAACTTTTAAAAAAGGAGGTCTGAACATGGAATTGGACATCCTAGCACATATATAAATTAACAAATAGATCAGTATGAGTCTAATTGAGGACTCAATACACACATATTCTTGTATGATCATCAGATAAAAAATATTTGTTTGTTTTTTCATGTTCTTCTTCATCTATAGACATCAGTGTATTGTATGTACATTACCTTAAAAGATATAGAACAGATATATATACCGATACATATACTTGAATGAAATAGACACCAGAAACATTTTTTATTATTTACAATTTTTTATTTTTTGTTTTCTTTACTCATTTTTAAACCTTGATTTTATTTCCACATAAAAGTTTTACAGGGATATCTTACTGACCACAGCGTATTTGCTAAAATTTACCCACTTCCCAGATCTGGTTGATTCATTACCCTCTCATAAAATACCTTGGTTTAATTATATTTACAAACTTAAGAGATATATATATCCCATTCTGGGTCTTCGGGAATAGCCTTCCCCTAATGCAAATAAAAACCATCCTCCAAACGGGAAACGTACCTACCAAAAAAGAAAAAATATATAGAAATAGAATTAATAAATTGTCCGATCTCTGTTTGATTAGGAAAGAAACGCCGTCATGTATGTTCTTCGGTTAACAACCTCTCTCTCTCCACTTATAAAATCGGATACTTACCCTTAATCCACGCGATATGAAACGAACGGAGCAGATTGCATTAGATGGAGGAGGCGGAACCGAACAGACGATACTCCATACAACAAAGAGGGACGCAAAGAGGAGGGTTCACGCTGACGTCAGACGCACGCAGGCGTCAGGAACCAAAGATGGCGCTCCCCGTATACATAAAAACACCAACGAAACAACACGAAGAATACTCCTGAGGAAGCCGCATTTGAGGCGAAACGCGTAGAGGAACGGACGGATCGAGCTCCCGTCCCTATACTTTTGGACTTTCACTGACTTTTACTTTATTTTTTATTGTTTTAACTTTTAAAAGAACGGTATAGGCTTAGCCTATACATTTAGTGTATTTTATAAAATTGGGCATATGCCCAGAATAAATTCATTCTTTATATATATATATATCTCCTCGTGGTGGATCAATGTATATACTACTCCCATACACAAGCACGTGACCGGGAAGGATTGAGGACACCAAACCCCTACACGCCTGACACATCGGTGGCTGACTGTAAGTGCAAATCCGTTCTGGCGTGCCAGACCCTGCTGAAAATACCACACCATTGTGTTCTTTATATCTTTGTTTTTTCCACATATGCTTCTTACACGGAACGCGGTGGTTATACACAAGGCTTGATCATCTCATTTAAAGTGTGAGTGCATACACACCACTTTTTATACTGAGAGGCTTTTTTGACATACTACACTATCATAAGTATTTTGTTTGTTTGTATTTCAAATCGAAAAGCCGGTTATCGTGTATCCAGGCTTCGCACCGTTCGATGGACTCCAAGGCCCCAGAGAGGGAGTTGCCGCCTCCCGTTAGCATCATCTCATTTCGGTGTCTTATTGTAAGATCGCAGGCCGCTCTCCCTGGGTCCTCATCCAGTTACCCGCCTGTTACCGGCAGAGTAAGCGCCGTAAATGACTGTTATGTGAGTCTTTTGCGTTTTTTTTTTTTTTAAAAGAACAGACAGTCAAATAAAAGTTAAAAACAAAAAAAAAAAACCGCACCGAACAACGCACCGGGAGCGTAAAACACAGCCCACCGCAAATGCCGAGAGCTGCAGCAGGTCGCACCGGATGTACTTTGCGTTTCACTGCTGAACGCGCCGGATGTGCTCTGCGTCCACTTCCTGGATGCGCCGGAAGTATACGGTAGCGAGAACCGATAACAAATTTAGCAGATAACGGTGTTAATTCTGACTTCCTCGCACTGGGGCGTTATTTACTCGGTACCAGGAGACGAGCTCCGGTACCTCACGCTGCTGGTAATTGCCGGGGTTCCGTCTTGTTTTGGTAAGCGGCAAAGTGTGGGGTGGGGTATGAGAGCAGCGCCGGGGATGGGGTGCAGTTCCTACGGGTAATACCTCGGGATGGATGAGTGTCACGGGGTAAGTGATGTCTTCAGAGTGGCGGGAGTGCTCGGTACTCATATTCATACTTAAAGGGTCGGTTTTACTCTAATTGTATACTAATAGTTCCCGGAGCTGTCTGGAAGTGCATCCTGTTAACGGAGGCAGCGGGGAATCCGGGTTCCCCTCATTCACTTACCGAAACTTCAAGGGACCTCTCGGCTGTCATGTGATGGCGGCCGGGACCCTTAAATGACTAAATTAGCTGTTAATTGAATAATTTTTCGCCATCTCAGGTGTGAATGAAGAGGGACCTCGTATAGATCATATATATATATATATATATATATGTATAACATGCATGTGGCCCTGGCGGACATATGGTACTTCTACATATGTGATAAGATACACTATAGGGCCAGAAGTATTGGGACACCTGACGTCACATTCTAAATACAGACGTTAATATGAAGTCGGTCCCCCACTTTGCAGATATAACGGCTTCTGCACAAGATTTGGGGCGTTTCTGTCGGAATTTTTGCCCGTTCGTTACGTAGAGCGTTTGTGAGGTAAGGCGCTGATGTTGGACGGCACGCCCGGCTCAGAGTCTCTGTTCCAGTTCATCCCAAAGGTGTTCGACGGGGTTGAGGTCGGGGCTCTGTGCGGCCGGCCAAGTCCTTCCACCCCAAACTCCTCCAGCCGTGTCTTTATGGAGCCCGCTTTGTGCGCCGTCACGCTGGGATAGATAAAGGTTTCCCCAAACTGTCCCCACAAAGCAGATGTAAGCAAGGGGCCCAACCCCTGGAAAACAGCCCCAGATCCAGCCCCCAATCATTACCTCTCAAACTTCACAGCAGGCGCTATGCCAGTGTAGGGTGCCAACTCTTTGGATGCCTTTATTACCCTTTACTCCCCATTAAACCATTCCAAATCTTTTCCCTCTCCACCGTCACAGCTACCCCAGTACCTCAACACTAAACCTTTATATGTGAAACCTGCCTGTGTTTGCTCTGCTTCTTCTGTGCCCCACCCCTTACGAAAAATTACTGCAGTTTTTCTAAAGTAATACTGCAGTTTTTTGGACATGAAAATACTGCACTTTTATTGCAGTATTACTGCACATTTACTGCAATTTTACTGCATTTGTACTTCACTGTACTGCAGTTTTACTGCAGTTATTTTTGTACGGAAGTACAAATGCAATAAAGCTGCAGTACATTGAAGTACAACTGTAGGTTTGCAATATATATAAAAAAAAGTGCAGTAAAACTGCAGTACAGTGAAGTACAAATGCAGTAAAAGTGCAGTATTGCAGTTTTTTTCATGTCCAAAAAACTGCAGTATTAAGAAAAACTGCAGTAATTTTTTTGTAAGGGACATATTCCTCCCTATTCCTATCACTCTCAACCACCAAACTCAACCAACATGCGCAACCTAACCAATCTTATCCCTATCATCTCAACCATACACTCCCTGTCTTTAACTGTGCCCTATGGAATGCATGCTCGGTATGCAACAAACTCGCATGTATACATGACCTTTTTCTCTCCCTCCTAGCTCTTACTGAAACCTGGATCCCCTCCCATGACATTACCGCCTCTGCCGCACTCCTTCGGAGGACTACGCTTCAGCCGCACTCCTAGGCCTGATGGCAGAAAGGGTGGTGGTGGAGGCATCCTTCTCTCACCTCACTGCACCTTCCAGAATAAACCCTCTCATTCTGTTCCTTTGAGGTTTACGCAATCTGTCTTTTCTCTCCACTCTCTCTTCATATATCGCCCTCCAGGCCCTACCTCGCAGTTCTTTGACCACCTTTCTGCCTGGCTCCCTTTCTTCCTCTCTCCTAATACCCCCTGTCTTATTCTGGGTGACTTTAACATTCCTTTAGATATATCTAACAACTCTGCTAGCTCCAAACTCCTCTCCCTGACATCCTCCTCTGGTCTCTCTCAATGGACTAATTCCCCTACTCACACTGAGGGACACTCACTTAATGTGGTTTTCTCCAGATCATGCTCCCTTTCAGATTTCTCCATCTCCCCCTTCCCTCTGTCTGACCACCACCTTCTATCCTTCTCTCCAGTGCTAACCCCTAACAAGACAAACTTACAGCGCTCACCTCACACTTGTAGGCCATTACCAGAAAATACCATTACCCAACTGTCAGCCTCTCCAGAACATCTTACCTTCCATGTTAACCCTTTCCTGCCCAGACGCAGCAGCCTCTTTTTATAACAACACACTTGCCTCATCTCTGGACAGCATAGCTCCAATTACTACATGTTACCCCCGGCAATTGAAACGCCAACCGTGGCATACCGAAACCGCACGGCTGAACGCTACTTCAGAAAATCCGAATCCAGCCAAGACTTTACTCACTATAAATTCATGCTTCACACCTACAACTCTGCCCTCTCTCTCACAAAACAGCTCCACTTCTTCACTCTCATATCCTCCCTTTCTTCCAACCCGCGATGCCTTTTTTCAACTCCCGTCTCTGTCCCTCCACACCCCACACCACAAACCTCTCTCACTGCCCAAGATCTTCCTACCCACTTCAAAGAGAAGATCGAGACTGTTAGAAAAGACCTCTCTTCTTTACAACTCCCTCCTACATCACTCACCACCACTCTCTCCTCTCATCGCATACTTAACTGCCTTTTCCCTACAACTGAAGACGAGATCACCACTCTTCTTTCCTCCTCTCACCCAACAACCTGTCCCCATGACCCCATCACACCTCACAAAGTCCATCGCTTGGTCCGTCACTTACCCACCTAATTAATCTTTCTCTATCATCTGGATCTGTACCAACGGCCTAGCATGCGCTAATCACACCCATTCTAAAAAATCCTTGGGGTCATCCTTTCCTTCATTCTCGCATTCAGTCCCTCGCCAGATCCTGCCGCTTGCACCTAAAAAAAAAAAAAAAAAAAAAAAAAAAAAAAAAACCTCTCTTGTATCCGCCCATTCCTCACACGAGAATCCACAAAAACTCTGGTTCATTCACTTATCGTTTCCCGTCTTGGCTACTGCAACACTCTTCTGGTTGGCGCTCCACTGTCTCGACTCTCTCCTCTACAGTCTGTCCTAAATGCTGCTGCTAGGCTCATCTTCCTTGCTCGTCGCTCCTCTTCTGCTTCCCCCCTCTGTGAAACCCTCCACTGGCTCCCAATTACCTTTTAGTATTAAATTTAAAATCCTGGTACTAACACTGCCCCCTCCATACATTTCTGTCCTCAGCCCAATCCTTACGTTCTTCCCATGGGCTAAGGCTCTCCTCCTCACTCATCACCTCTTCCTTTTCCCGTCTACAAGATTTTACTCATTGCCCCCTCTGGAATCTCCTCCCCCCGAACCTTCAGCATTCACCCCCCCCCCGACATTCAAGAAACATCTAAAAACCCACTTCTTCAGAGAAGCCGCACCATCTTAGCTGCTAGAACTTCCTTGTCACTGATACCCCCCACACTACCTCTCACCCCATCACTGATACCCCCCACACTACCTCTCACCCGTCACTGATACCCCCCACACCACCTCTCACCCTGTCACTGATACCCCCCACACTACCTCTCACCCGTCACTGATACCCCCCACACTACCTCTCACCCCATCACTGATACCCCCCACACTACCTCTCACCCCATCACTGATACCCCCCACACTACCTCTCACCCGTCACTGATACCCCCCACACCACCTCTCACCCTGTCACTGATACCCCCCACACACTACCTCTCACCCCGTCACTGATACCCCCCCACACTACCTCTCACCCCATCACTGATACCCCCCACACTACCTCTCACCCGTCACTGATACCCCCCACACCACCTCTCATCCATCTCTGTGCCTTATGTTTGTCACTCCATTCCCTCTAGATCAGTGATGGGCAACCTTTTTGGCGTGGTGTGTCAAAAATCGGCAAAAAATCGAGCATAACTCGCGTGGTGTGTCACTTCGACAAAAAAACATAATTTTGCGCAATTTATAGTTTAAACTACAAAAATGTATAATTGCAATATATAATTGTATTTAATAAACCAAAAACAAATTATTTAACATACCTGCTTAGTAACTACTTACCTTTCAGGAGTCCTGCGGTGGGGGTGCAAGGCCTCTGTCTCCCAGCTCTGCCACTGTATGGAACAGTATAGAGTGATGGGAGTTATGATGTACTTTAGAGCATAATTATATAATGAAAAATACATTGGAAATGGTACAGCATAACACCCATCACTCTCACGCACTTACCAATCCACACGCATACCAATCCACACATATATACCAATCCACACATATATACCAATCCACACATATATACCAATCCACACGCATACCAATCCACACATATATACCAATCCACACATATATACCAATCCACACATATATACCAATCCACACGCATACCAATCCACACGCATACCAATCCACACGCATACCAATCCACACGCATACCAATCCACACGCATACCAATCCACAAACACATACCAATCCACACACATACCAATCCACACACGTACCAATCCACACACGTACCAATCCACACACATACCAATCCACACGCATACACTAATCCACACGCATACACTAATCCACACATATACACTAATCCACACATATACACTAATCCACACACATACCAATCCTCACATATATACCAATCCACACATATATACCATTCCACACATATACACCAAACCACACATATACACCAAACCACACATATACCAATCCTCACATATATACCAATCCACATATATACCAATCCTCACATATATACCAATCCACACGCATACCAATCCACACGCATACACTAATCCACACATATACACTAATCCACACATATACACTAATCCACACATATACCAATCCACACGCATACCAATCCACACGCATACCAATCCACACGCATACCAATCCACACGCATACCAATCCACACACATACCAATCCTCACATATATACCATTCCACACATATACACCAAACCACACATATATACTCATCCACACACATACCAATCCTCACATATATACCAATCCACACACATACCAATCCTCACATATATACCAATCCACACATATATACCAATCCACACACATACCAATCCTCACATATATACCAATCCACACATATACACCAATCCACACATATACACCAATCCACACATATACACCAATCCACACATATATACCAATCCACACATATATACCAATCCACACACATACCAATCCACACACATACCAATCCTCACACATACCAATCCACACACATACACCAATCCACACACATACACCAATCCACACACATACACCAATCCTCACATATATACCAATCCACACACATACACCAATCCACACACATACACCAATCCACACACATACACCAATCCACACACATACACCAATCCACACACACACACCAATCCACACACACACACCAATCCACACACACACACCAATCCACACACACACACCAATCCACACACACACACACCAATCCACACACACACACACCAATCCACACACACACACCAATCCACACACACACACCAATCCACACACATACACGCCAATCCACACACATACACGCCAATCCACACATACCAATCCACACACATACCAATCCACACACATACCAATCCACACACATACCAATCCACACACATACCAATCCACACACATACCAATCCACACACATACACCAATCCACACACACACACCAATCCACACACACACACCAATCCACACACACACACCAATCCACACACACACACCAATCCACACACACACACCAATCCACACACACACACCAATCCACACACACACACACCAATCCACACACACACACCAATCCACACACACACACACCAATCCACACACACACACCAATCCACTCTCACTGTATGCTTTCCTACCTTTCCTCCTTTTCTCCTTTTCCTGCTCTTCGCTCCTCTTCTTCTTCAGTTCTTCTCTGTCTTCTTCCGGGTTCAGAGGGCACGGACAGCGGTGGGCGCAGCTTCAGTGTTGTGCGCCGGGATCTGACAACAAACCCCGACGCACAACAGCTGTTGCCGCGCGGATCGCAAGGGAGCGATATCGGAGGTCTTTAACAGACCTCCGGCTCCCTTGAGTGATTTTAAGCCGGGTTCAAGGGAGATCCTTGAACCGGCTTAAAATCACTCAAGGGAGCCGGTGGTCTGTTAAAGACCTCCGATACCGCTCCCTTGCGAGCCTGCTCCTCCACCGCCCCGCCCCGCCCCGCCCCCCGCTAGGTACGCTACTGCACGTCCCGCCCCCCCCTTTTTTTGGGGGGTGACACGCGCAGGATTTACTGCGATTCATCCTCGGCTCCTGCACGGCCGCCGAGGATGAAAGAATCTGTGCTGGAGGAACGGGTCCTCCAGCACAGATTCTTTCATCCTCGGCGGCCGTGCAGGAGCCGAGGATGAATCGCAGGAAATCCTGCGCGTGTCACCCCAAATGGCTACGCGTGTCATAGGTTCGCCATCACTGCTCTAGATTGTAAGCTTGCGAGCCGAGTCTCTCCACCTAATGGTTTGTCTTAGTCTGTCAATTCTCGTCTTGTCGGACCCCTTGAATATATGGATTGTATTAAGCGCTGCGTAAACTGTTGGCGCTATATAAATAAAACAATAATAATAATGCTGTCAGGCAGGTAACGTTCTCCCGACTCCCGTCAGACTGCCAAACAGAGAAGCGTTTCCATCACCCCAGAGTCCTGCGGCGGCGGCGCGCTTTACACCCCTCCATCCGGCATTGTACTTGGTGGTGCGAGGCTTGCATGCAGCTGCTCGGGCACGGAAACCCATTCCACGAAGCCCCCGCCGCGCGGTTCTTGTGCTGATATTAATGCCGATGGAGGTTTGGATCTCTTCAGCCATGGAATCAGCAGAGCGTTGGTGACTTTTACGCCCCATGCGCCTCAGCACTCGGTGACCCCGCTCTGGTCTTCTGCTGAGTTGCTGCTGCTAGCACGGATGAAAGTGGCGCCCATCTGACCCCCAGTGCCGCCGATCCGACCCCCAGTGTCTCGCTTCAATTCACTGAGCTGTGCAGAACGATCCGTTTTTTTCCACAGACTGCATTGATAGATGCTGGATTTTGTACACCTGTGGCAATGGGTCAGATCGAAACACCTGAATTCAATCATTAAGAGGTGTGTGCCAATCATAAAGTGTATGTTATTGATTTGCTTTTCTTTCTGTAGACAGCACTTTTCCAGAGCCACAGTAGTCATGGCAGCTACAGATCTCCAGTCAGATCCTTTTATTGGGGTTGGCTTCTCCTCCGGCAAATCGTTATCGCAGAGAGTAGTCAAACATGCACTGGCCATCATGCATCTGCTGACCACCGAGGTAAGATTATTACACCCACCATTAGAATTAATTATTGTGCAAGACGTGTGTCTGGGGGAATGTAGCGACCAACTTGTGTGGGTTTAGGGTGCTCAGGGACCGGGATAAACTGGTAAAAAATGCTGAAGGTAAGTGGGGTATCTTCAGACATCAATGAAATCATTAATAAGCAGGAACTCTGGGAAGAAATAAATATAAGAGAATTAAACCCAACAATGGTTACTTGAGCATAAGGACCATTATAAGGACTATGCGGAATATACAGGGATATGACTCCGGCGCTCTATCTATTGGGCCCCCTGTAGGTGAGGAAACTGAACGTCGTGCCATTTGGGGAAGGGAACTAACGCTTAGCGGGTGATTGTCAGGAAGGGCAGCGGGTTGGTATTGTCAGCGGGGGGGCCTGAGGCGTTGCGTTGTGACATTTAGGGTAGGCTACAGGGTGACCATGATATGCAGGTGATACCTATATGTATATCTGTATATCCTCCCCATAGGGTAAGATAACCGTATCTGCAGACATCGGGCTGCATCAGGGCAGAAGAACGGACGGGAAGAAGCTGGTAACGGACAGAATAATGAGGCTGGTTCTAGGAATCCTTCACCTGCTGAATGAGGTGAGTTTCCCTAATGAATGACATGAGGCAGGGAAAGGGTTAATGTCTTTACTGTATGCCCTTTCTTCTTGTGATGAGAATGTCTTGGCCTCTCATGCTGAGTGGTAACTCTGTGTCTCAACTACCATAAGATAATAAAACCACTAAGATCAGTCACTAGATCTAAAGAGACGTTTCTTTCCGACTGATCGTCACAATAACGCAAAGTGTTTCTCGGCTCATATTAAAATCTAACAGTGACTGTTTCAGGGTCCACTGCAGCTTGATGCCGTCCATTTTTCGGAAGACGTTTGGGTGAGTCTGGAGAGGGAGCAGAGGGATCTTTACAACGACCTAACGACGGAGAATGAGCAGACGCTGCGCTCCCTGAGTGATTACCGTAAGTATTTTCTCGCGCCCCTGGGATCATGCGCTGGCCGCTCTTTGCAGCCCAAAGAAAGGAGTAAAAACATGGCTTACCACATATCGCTCAGAGCTTTAACAAAGCCGTCCTGTTAAGGGGAAGCTGAACAACGTCCGTGTTTATCGGATAATATCGCTAACAGGGTGTCTTGTCAGAGAACTGTACGCAGAATGGCCCCCGAAGCTGTACCCGTCACACATCTCATACAGACAAAACTACAATTCATACGACGTACGATTCTCTTTGGCCAAACTTCCCAGCTACGCATAGATTGTGCCATGGACACCAATTCCTTACCCAATGCTATTGCTAAAAAATATCACAATACCTAGTTTTCAGTAAGAAATAATACCCACAGAAAGGGCAGCTGATCTCAATTAACTGGATTTCAGTAAAACATAATACCCCAGGGAGGGGCAGTAGTTATCACCTATCTGGATGTCGGTAATAGAAGACTTAAAATAAGTAAATTGCAGGGTTTTGGTTTAGATGGTAAATAGTTGGATGGATAATGCGGTTTCTGAGTGACGGGAGGCAGAAGGTTGGGGTTGATGGGGTATATTCAGAGGAAAGACTTGTTACTAATGAGGCCTCTCAGGAATAGGTGCTGGGCTCCGGGTTTTTTAATATTTATATTTGTGATATTACAGAAGCTCTTAACGGTGAGGTCTGTCTATTTGCAGATAATATAAAGGTCTGCAGCAGGACGGCCATTCCTGGGGGAACAAATGGTGAGTGATTTTAAGTAAATCGAAAGTGTATAGCGCGCAGCAGTATAATGTTAGAGGAATGGGGGGAGAGAGCGGCAGTTTAATGTTAGAAGAATGGGGAGAGAGCGGAAGCTGCCGTTTTAATGTTAGGAGAATAGGGGAGAGCGTGGCAGCTGCAGTTTAATGTTGATAAATGTAAAATAATGCAGTTGGGATGTCAGGATATAGCATTGGGGGCCCTGTGCTGTAAGCGACAACTGAAATAATCATCCCTGAGCCCCTCTCTTTTGAGGCCTTAAAGGTAGGCAGGCAATGTGTGGGTTGAAATAATGGTCGAATTCTCCTCAGAAAGAGTTTTAATTTATTTAGACCATGCGCAGAATCGAGACAAGGCACACAACACACATACATCGAAGCGTTGTCTGATTACATGTTTGGATTATGTGGTTTATATAACCTCTTATCTACTTCTAATAGCATGCATCATTCTGATTGGTTACTTTTCAAGCAGGTTACACCTCTTAAGCTGCATAATTAAGAATGGCCTAGACTTGACCCTTTGCACACATATATATATAGAATAACATAGAGTAGGCGTGTTGGCGGGAACTCGTGCATATATCATAGACTAGACATTTTCTACTTTCCTATGTCTTTGTCAGCAATAATATTTACGATCGCATAAGCATTTTTCTAACACAATGCAATAAAGGGCTGGAAGAAGCAAGCAGAGTGCTGGGAGTATAGTAGAGGCTAATACAGGGAATAGGGATATGGCTCTAGATGTTTAGATGTAGACTCTTTGGGCCGGTGGGGTGTGATCTGCCGGCATGCGTCTCTATATAGGCAAAAAAGACAATCCCTGTGTGACAATACCAGAGGAAAAAGGGTCCCGAACTGTTAGCCAATCACAGTCTATTTGTTTTATATCTCTGACTCTAGTTCAGGGGGTATCACAAGAGACGAGACTTGTCAATACAGGAAAAACATGGTAATTACGTGGCTGATAATGTTCCCGCGCTTTTGTTGTCACAACCTGCACGTTGGGCGCTTATACGTATATACTGTGTACCAGCTAGTATGAAGTGGTGTGAAGTGTTTTGTATAATTGCTGATTGTTTCTTTTACTCGTTTAAAATATAAATCTCCCCCTTCTCTGCATCGTCTTTAACACGAAAACAGAGCCTGTGCCGAGTGAAAAGCCGACAGAGCTGGTTGCGGAGGATCGGGAGATATCAGGAGACCCGGGGACGCGTCCAGGTGCATTCGCAGGAAATGCAAACGAGTCTGAAACACATCCCTTTCCACAGATTTCCTCGGTTAACACTGTAGGCACCCCCCAGAGTTTCTTCCGACATAACACCACAGACGGGCACCACGCGCCTTGTATGAATGCAGATAATGGAGCCCCCAAAAGTGGTTTCAATAACTCTTCAGGTGTCTGCACGGAAAACTCCTTAACCGCCTTCCAAGAAACCTTCGCTGCCCCCCAGGATTCCTACATGGGCATCTACCCAACTGGTTTTACTGAGACTGGTATTACGCCCAGTAGCAGCCAGCAATGCAATGCTCCTCTCAATAGTTTCTCATCTACAGCAGACACCATCGCAGGTGAGTAATCAGCCGAGTGACCCTCACTCTTTATGAAGGTGATCGGGGGAGGGGAAAGGCCAAGGCAGGTCTTTAAATGGTCCAGGAGACCCACTTCCTCAAAACCCCTTTTATGTGCATAGGGATTACTGAGTCTATTTAACTGAACTAATACTCGCTAATAGGGCTGAAACAACTAATCGATAAAATCGATAATAATCGATAATGAAAATCGTTGTCAACGATTTTCATTATCGATTAATCGAATAGATTTTTATCGATTTATAAAAAGAGGTTCTGAAAAACCCCTCTCCTTATATAATCCGACCTCAAACAGAGATCGGATTATAACACTAGAATCCAGATCCCCCGCAACACTGCAGGACACCAGGATTCTCCTCACTGTCGGCCGGTCTCTCACTTCCGTCTCTCTCCCCCCTCCCATCTGCCTCCTCCCCCCTCCCATACACTGCTCTGCCTCTCTACTCGGCTCCATTTCTGACAGGCACTTTCCCTGCAGCTTCATAGAAGCCTCAGTGTAAGTGAAGGTGAGTAACGGAGTCTGTCTGTGCGATGCAGACCCCCACCGGCTGACAGAGAATCATCCTCTCTGTCATCCGGTGAGGGTCTGCATCGCACAGACAGACTCCGTTACTGCCCTTCACTAACACTGAGGCTTCTATGAAGCTGCAGTGAAAGTGCCTGTCAGTAACGGAGCCGGGTAGAGAGGCAGAGTGATGTATGGGAGGGGGGAGGAGTCAGAGGGGTGTATGGGAGGGGGAGGAGCCAAAGTGATGTATGGGAGGGGGGAGGAGGCAGAGTGGAGTATGGGAGGAGCCATAGTGGTGTATGGGAGGGGGAGGAGCCAGAGTGGTGTATGGGAGGAGGCAGAGTGGAGTATGGGAGGGGGAGGAGCCAAAGTGATGTATGGGAGGGGAGGAGGCAGAGTGGAGTATGGGAGGGGGAGAAGGCAGAGTGGAGTATGGGAGGGGGGAGGAGGCAGAGTGGTATATGGGAGGGGGAGGAGGCAAAGTGATGTATGGGAGGGGAGGAGCCAAAGTGATGTATGGGAGGGGGAGGCGGCAGAGTGGTGTATGGGAGGGGGGTGGAGGCAGAGTGGAGTATGAGAGGGGGAGGAGGCAGAGTGGAGTATGAGAGGGGGAGGAGCCAGAGTGGTGTATGGGAGGGAGAGGAGCCAGAGTGGTGTATGGGAGGGGGAGGAGGCAGAGTGGTGTATGGGAGGGGGAGGAGCCAGAGTGGTGTATGGGTGAGTTATAGTGGTGTATGGGGGGTATTATGAATTTCAGGGCATATAGGGGGTATAAGGCATATCGATATTAGGCATATCAGGGGGTCATAAACATCTGGGGGTAAAAGGTATATCGGGGGTTCAGTTGCATATCACTGGCATATAAGGAGTATAAGGCATATCAGGGGGCACAGTGGCATATCAGGGGGCACAGTGGAATCTGGCATATAAGAGGTATAAGGCATATATGGGGGCAGAGTGGCAAGCTGGGGGTCAGATGTGCATAACTGGGGGCAGTTTGGTAAAAAAAAAAATTAAACGGCTTTTTTCTCAGTTTTTATTAAATATGAAAAATAGTTAACATATGAATTAATATTTACTAATAACTTTGTATTAAAACCTAGTTTGAGAAACACTGTGTTTGGGTTCTTGTAGCTTTTATTATTATGTCAGTAAAATAAGAAGGTGAATAGAGAGAGGCCATTGCAATAAAGAGATGAAAGTGTAAATTGTACGTTTTTTATTGCAATTTTTCTTCAATTTAAAATGTATTTTTTTTATCCGATTAATCGACAAAATAATCGGCCAACTAATCGATTATTAAAATAATCGTTAGTTGCAGCCCTACTTGCTAATAGGTGCGAATCCATGTGAATGACGAGTTGCGTGTTCTTGCCTGTAGTAATTATATTGACACCCCCACCCTAGTGGTTTACCAGTGCCCCCCCCCCCCATTCCGTGTGCAGTGGGATTAGATAAATAATACTTTGGGGTTAAAATGTAAACCGGTTTGATGCATGGAGCCAATTCTCTCTGCATCCCTGGCTTTGAAAATGTGATAAACCCCTGTTGTTAGGAGCTGTGAGAATGTATGTGTCGCGTCCGGCCTTAGTTGATTGCTCTAATGTTGATCATGCGCTGTTTCTTTTACTCTTTTTAAAATCTTTATCTCCCTGTTCTGTGCAGAGTCTTTTCACGTGAAAACCGAGCCTGCGGAGCTGGTTGCGAGGGATCGGGAGATATCAGGAGACCCGGGGACGCGTCCAAGTGCATTCGCAGGAAATGCAAACGAGTCTGAAACGCATCCCTTTCCACAGATTTCCTCGGTTAACACTGTAGGCACCCCCCAGAGTTTCTTCCGACATAACACCACAGACGGGCACCACGCGCCTTGTATGAATGCAGATAATGGAGCCCCCAAAAGTGGTTTCAATAACTCTTCAGGTGTCTGCACGGAAAACTCCTTAACCGCCTTCCAAGAAACCTTCGCTGCCCCCCAGGATTCCTACATGGGCATCTACCCAACTGGTTTTACTGAGACTGGTATTACGCCCAGTAGCAGCCAGCAATGCAATGCTCCTCTCAATAGTTTCTCATCTACAGCAGACACCATCGCAGGTGAGTAATCAGCCGAGTGACCGTCACTCTTTATGAAGGTGATCGGGGGAGGGGAAAGGCCAAGGCAGGTCTTTAAATGGTCCAGGAGACCCACTTCCTCAAAACCCCTTTATGTGCATAGGGATTACTGAGTCTATTTAACTGAACTAATACTCGCTAATAGGTGCGAATCCATGTGAATGACGAGTTGCGTGTTCTTGCCTGTAGTAATTAAGGTTGCATCCAACCTTAGTTTATTGCGCTAATGCTGATTATGTACTGAGTGCGTTTATTTATTTTTTTTCTGTATCCTATAGAGACGGTGTCTATCGTTCATATTAAGCAGGAAGAATTGCCTGTCGATGTCCACTCAATGCAAGTTGATCGACCCACTCAGGAATCGGGCATGTACGTTTCACTGACAAAAAAGCTTGGAAATTCTTCAAATATCAAAGAGAAGCTAAGAGAAGTAACACCTGCTTTTAGTGAAGGATGTATTAAAACCGAACCCAAGGTGAAAATGCTAAGCCTCACCTCGCCCAGCCGAATGAACACCCACAGGGTCGAGTCAAGAAGTACTCATCGTAAGCACCCTGTAAAGAAACCCTTTGAGTGCCTGAGATGTGAGAAAAGCTTCATCTGCCGGTCTCACCTCATCATGCATCAAAGGGTTCATACCAGAGAGAGGCCTTATGCGTGTACCGAGTGCGGGAAAACCTTCACTCAGAGCTCAAACCTCTTCAGACACCAGAGAGGTCACAGGGGTGAGAGGCCATATGCGTGCAAAGAGTGCGGAAAAACCTTTACTCAGAGCACGTACCTTATGATCCATCAGAGAACCCACACAGGGGAGAGACCCTATGTCTGCAGTGACTGTGGGAAGACCTTTCGGGTCAACTCCACTCTTGTGAGACATCAGAGGGTCCATGTGGGTGAGAAACCATATACCTGTATGAAATGTGGGAAGAGTTTCACGCAGAGCTCCTATCTTCACATACACCAGAGGACACACACAGAGGAAAGACCCTTCACCTGCACTCAGTGTGGAAAAGGGTTCAAAGTCAACGCCTCTCTGATCCGACACCAAAGACTGCACCTGGGGGAGGAGATATACACGTGTGCTCAGTGCGGAATAGACTTCCCGGAAATGGCCAGGCTGGTTGACCACCAGAGAACTCATAGAAGCATCAAGGAAGAGGCTGGAGGACCCTCTGATGTGCCTTCTGATACGGTCTAGTATGACTGGTGTCAGTGAGCCGGCGGGGCCCTGGATGAATATCATCTTTGAGGAGGCTGGGAATAGATTGTGGGTTTTGTTGGTATGAATTCTTGACAAATCGTAAACTCAACATCAGTTAATTATATATATAGATAATAAAATACATATACACACACGACCCTTTATGTATGGTGTATCTATGGTAACCTAGTGCTGAATAATACATTGGTTTTACGATGAGTCCGTTATGTTGAACTGTAACCCTAATACATGTTCCCTGGTATTGATCAGATGAAGCTGCATGTGGGAAGGGAAGTAACATGCAGGGTTAGGTTCTGCTACCGAAATAGGGGCTCAGAGCGGGCGCTTTGCTTTGAACCCAAGGAGGAGGGTTTTCCAGCTCGAGCGAAGATGCTTTGAGTGTCGGCTCAGAAAGGGCCACATTAGAACCGGACGGTTTGCTGTCTTCCGGGTGCCGGGTTCGGCGTGTTGATGATTGTGTAGACAGATTATGGGGGGGGGGGGTTAGGGTGCTGGAGAGGGTCTGGCTGTCTTGGTTCATATTGGCACCAATGACAAATTAAGAGGAAAATGGAGGGTCCTAAAGAGTGAGTTCAGGGAATTGGGGAGCAAGCTTAAGAAAAGGACCTCCAAGGTAATATTTTTAGAAATATTACCTGTGCTGCGCGCAACTGCACAAAGACAGCGGTAGATCAGGGAGGTTAATGCGTGGCTGAAGTCTTGGTGTAAGAAGGAGGGCTTTGGGGTTTTAGAGCACTGGGCTGATTTTACACTTGGGTGCAATCTTTATAGTTGTGACAGATTGCACCTGAATGTAAGAGGGTTGTCTGGGCTGGGGGATAGGAAGTTTGGAGGGGTATTTAACCCCTTGACTGCTAACGACGGCATGGTGCCGTCGCTAGCAGTCCCAGTCAGGTGCTAACGACGGCACCATGCCGTCGCTAGCACTCTCCTACCTTGATGGGGGTCTGTGGACCCCCATCACCACCTACCCCGGCGATCTGCCCCTCATTTTGAAGGGCATCACTGGGACCACCCGATCCGGCCGGTGACGTCGCGCGTAATGACGCGATGACGTCACCGCGCAACTTTATTGAAAACTGACAATTGTCAGTTTTCACGGTATGGGGGCATGCTGCTTAGATGCCTGTATCTCAGGCATCTGAGCAGCTACAGACCCCCAACATATACCATTGGAAAGGTAATCGCCTCACCTTTCCAACGGTATAATGCTTGTAAAAAAAGAATAAAAAATATTATGTTAAAAAAATAAAAATGTACAAAAAAAGTAAAAAAAATGATTTGGGGGTCTCTAAAGGCAGATAAATAAAGATCAAAATTGCCTAGAGACCCCCAAATTAAATTATCTAAACATTGCCTGGTTTAACTTTAAAAAAAAAAAAAAGTTTAAGTATTCTAGCTGAATGATCACTGTGGTAGCCAATGTTACCACAGTGATCATACAGCTATAAAAAGTCACATTCCCTTTTTAAAAATGGCCGATACTAAATTTTAACCCCATGATCCCTTTGATCATGGGGTTAAATTTAGCCAATGGTAGAGGAAGGCAATTTTTGAAATCCAGATGAACTGCAAAAATCAGCCGTATAGCCTGTAGTACGTAAGTTAACCATGTCATCCCTGGAGCCCCTTGCATTTTTACTGCAAAACTTATTTTTGCTGTAAAAGTGATTTTTTTCTCCCTTTACGATCATCTCTTTGGGATTGTAAGGGGAAAGAATGGTGTGTGTGCGTCTGCGAGTGAATGTATGGAAAGTATGGTGTGTGCTTCTGCGAGTGAATGGAGATATGAAAAGCGTGTGAATGGTCAGTAATTAGGGTTGAAGCCTTGACGTGGCATTACTGCTCACGTAAGAAGTTAAATTATGGCACAAAAAGTACATATTTTCAAAAACTACACCCCTCGGCGCATCAAATGAGGGGCTGCATGTGTTTCTAGTACAAACCTGGAGTGCGCAAGACGCAAATGAACATGTCGCAATGGTTAGAAAAAAACATATTTTCTAGCCAAAGCGACATATTCCATCATTATCTGTGAACTTAACTTTTGTCCTAGAAATACATGTAACCCCTCATTTGAAGCTCCAAGGGGTGTAGTTTCTTGAAATGTGTACTTTATGTACCCTAATTTAACTTCCCAGATGTCTAGACCACCTTAACTTCAGATATGGCAGATTGGAGAATCTTGTTAAAAAATTGTCTTAAAACATTTAGGGGTGATGGCTGCATTTAGACAGCTCTAGACAGCTGGGAAGTTAAATTATGGTACATAAAGTATATATTTTCAGAAACTACACCCCTTGGCGCATCAAATGAGGGGCTGCATGTGTTTCTAGGACAAACCTGGAGTGCGGAAGACATAAATGAACTTGTCGCTTTTAATTTTATTTATTTTTTATTTTTATTTGTGTGATATTCACTTATTTGTTGTGCAAGTCAGATTTGTGATACAAATACAAATAAGACCTCATTTGCTGCGGCTGGGGGTGTAGTTTCTAAAAATATATAGTTTTGTTGGCATATTTTAACATCCCGGGCAGCTAGAGCTGTTTAATTGACGCAGCCATGCATTAAATTTAAAGATGAATTTTGTGATAGTCTAATAAATTTAACTTTTAGCAATAAAATATTAGAAAAACACAGTCTACTGTTCTCAATGTCTGTTTATTTTAGACCGGTTACCTACTACAAATATTTAGCAACACAGGTTTTGATATTAGAGTTTAGAAAAATAACATTACAAACTGGTTTTTATTGAGTTGGAAGTGAAAAATTACACTTTTTTCCCATTTTTGGTTGTATTTTGCAAACCTAATGAGACATACACATATAAAAATGATATATTTGGAATCTGCTGGGTGTGCTGAAAAAAACAATATATGGTTTGTATAGTTTATTCCCAAGAAATTTACTTGAAACACGTTTAAACGTGAGATGCACCAAAATGCCGAAAACTAGCTTAGCACCAGGGTGTGAAATGGCTTAGCAGCCAAGGGGTTAAACTAGGTAATGGGGGGGGGCAAGGACATTAAATAGGATAGGATGTACAGAACAGAGGGAGTATACCTTAGATAGAACCAAGGGGTATGGGAAGCTCAGATTGTTGGCAGGTAACTGATGTTATGGATAATAACATTGGAACTGTACTCAGCCCAAATGTTACCTTTTTAGTTACATAAATACAGAACATTTAAATGGCCAGAGCGAAGTAATGGGGGAGGTTTCCATAATGACGAAGATACAGCATTCATGCCAAGAGAGGAGGATATTTGTGTAGATAGATGCACCTAGGAGATGTATAGATGCACCTGATGAGAGAATAACTGGTGGCAACTAAATTGTCTCCGAGTTAATGCAAGAAGCCTTGCTAACAAAACAGGGGAGCTTGGGGTCCTTGCATACGGGGAACATTTTGATATAATTGGCGTTCCGGAAACTTGGTGGGAGGAATCCCGCGACTGGACGGTTCATTTAAAAGGCTATATATACACCTTGGGAAAGGGGGAGGGGTGCGCCTTTATGTTAAGCCAGCGTTATCGCTTCGTATTAAGGATTCTGTATGTCAGATTACTGACATTGTGGAAGCATTGTGGGTCAAAATATCCCCTAGGAATAAAAGGGGTAATTAATTTTGGGAGTTCCAAAAGGTGTTGGTTGAATTAATGGTTGAATTCTCCTCAGAAAGCGTTTTCCTTTATTTTTAGATCATGCGCAGAATCAAGACAAGGCACACAAGACACAAGTCGAAGCGTTGTCTGATTACATGTTTAGATTACACGGTTTATATAGCATCTTATCTACTTCTAATAATATATATATTCTGATTGGTTACTTTTCAAGCAGGTAACGCCTCTTAAGCTACATGATTCCAGATTTTCTATCTTACGTGACGTTAAGTCATAATTTTAATTAAGACAGGAGGCTCCTATTATGCTTTAACTTTTCTTTACTACTCCGATAGCAGCAAATTTATAAAGCAATCAAACATGAAATAAAAAACTCAAAATCATAGATACAGGTGATAGGTAACAGGTAATATACAATAGCCAATCACGTAACAGCACAGGCTATAACAGTCGACACCACAGCTTAGAAATCCTCTTCTTTGACTGCAACGAACTCAAACAGGAACAGTAGCCAAATAACGATAAACAAGCAGGAACATTTCAAAGACATAATCCCGTCAGGCTGAAAGAAAAAATCTATATTAGTAGACAATAAAGGTAATATCGTAACATAGGGAGGGTATACTTAACTACCATGAATACAGATGACATTACTAGTAATGTCAATTAAAAGAAATATATAGTGATGGGATAATACTCGCCTCCTGTCTTATTAAAATTGTGACTTTACGTCACTTAAGCTAGAAAATCTGGAATTTTAATTAAGCCAGGAGGCTCCTATTATGCAAGTTTAAAGCTATATAAATTAATTCAAAACATGCGTACTAACATGAGACATGGGGTTAAAGTAATATTGTTTAAATGTCGATTCTAATGACCAATCAGCAGCTTTAAGGATATCATGAAGGCCACCTCCAGAAAGATATGCCTTAGAAGCCATAGCAGCCCGAGAAGGGCACCAAAGACAGATACATCAATACCTGTCATCAGAAACCCGTTTAAAAGAAATGAGACATAACAGCATAGCAAGTTTAAAAGACAATAATTTTAATGATAATTTATCGTTATCCTCCCAGGATTCCAACAGGGGTAAAACCTTCCAGTTGATCAAGATTCCTAGACTCTGAAGTAAGGTAATTGTCCAAGTCTTGTGAAGGTGGATAGAATTGAGATCGTGAGATAAAATCAGAATGTCGTCTAGTTAAATAATCAGACTAACACCTCTGCTGCGTAAATTGGCCACGATTGGTTTTAGTAGCTTGGTAAAACACCAAGGAGCTGATGAGAGTCCGAAAGGGAGACGTGAATTGCCACTTCCGACTGTTCCATAGGAATTGAAGGAAAGACCGGTAATCTGGATGAATCCGAACTATCAGGTAAGCATCCTGGAGATCCAATTTGACCATCCAGTCGTGGGGTCTGAGAAGATCTCTGAGGCAGTGAATACCTTCCATTTTGAAATTATGGTACTGAATATATTGGTTGAGATGTTTGAGATTTATCACCGGACGAAAACCTCCTCCTTTCTTGGTCACCAGGAAAATGTTGTTGACGAAACCTGTAGCCTGAAGAGGTACTTCCCGAATCGCCTCTTTTTCCAAAAGTTGCGTTATCTCGTGATCGATGAGTAGTTGTTCTTGATCGGAAAAATGAAAAGGATAAGGGAGACGTGACTTGGTCGATCGTAGAAATCTATTTTGTACCCACGAATCGTATCCAGAATCCATAAATCCGAAGTTAGTAGCGACTGTGGAAAAATGTCTGCCACCCAGAGTTATATGAGAAAAAAGGAAATGATCTATACTTACTCGCGTAGGGTCTTGACTTAGATTGTCCTCTGAAACCTCGAGATCGCCAAGGTCTACCCCTCTAGGGGAAGAAGGTGTTCTGCTGAGAATAATCTGAGGATTGTCTATTCTGTGTGATTGGATAGAGGCCTCTAGATTTTGGGGTTAAACACTTTTTTGAGGGATAACTGGGCTTTATTTAAAGAGGAGAAAACTCCCACATATTTACTGATATTCTTAATGAATTTGTCACCAAATAGCTTGCCATCTGCTGACACTCCTGGCTCATCAGTAGCCATCTGGACCAATTGAGGGTCTAACTTCATTAAAATTGATCTCCTCCTCTCGGAAGAGGCCTCCACATTAGCATTTCCCAAAATGCAAAAGATTCTTTGCATCCAGCCTCTTAAGACATGGATATCGATATGAACAGCAGGTCAATTTTCCCTTCGGCTCCAAATATCATCATAGAATCAGATGCCAGCCTGCTGGGGAGCCCGGTCGGGAGATGTATCCACGGGAGGTATTTGGTCCCCTCAAGAATCGAACCTTCACATAAACTGCCTAGAACTATTGGCAGGATCATTCGCTCTCAAGAGTCTAGCGAAAGACAAGGTTAATTGCTGTGTAATACTACGCATGGACAAGATTTCTGCGGTGCAGTACATAACCGCTTAGGCGGCACAAAGTCCAAAAATCTGGCAGATTTATCCAAGGATTTCTTGCACTTTTGTCTGGAAAGAGGCATCACCCTCCAGGCGGAATATTTACCGGGGTTTTCCAATGAAGTAGCAGATTGGAATTCCAGGCATCATCACGATCCGAACAACTGGAAACTACACAGTCAGATTTTCCGGGAATTACTTCATCTGTGGGGACCTTTAGACGTAGACCTCTTCACGTCACGTTTAAATCACCAGTTGGCCAGATCCAAAGACATTCGGATTGGTTGCTTTCTTTCAAGATTGGTCAGGAGCAACACAATTATGCATTCCCACCCTTTGTGATGATTCCACGATTCCACTATGGAGAATATCCTTCAAAACTCACAAGAAAAATATCATCCATTAATTTTGGATCGTCAACTGACGCTGGTTGCCTGGTTGGTCTCTGGGAATCAGGAACTTTCAAAGAATTAAAGAATTTTCTCAATCAACTCAAGCAATCTTATCCGAGGCTTGGGCACCAGGTACCACAATCAATTATAGATCAGCCTGGAAAATTTGGTCTGATTGGTGTCTCCAAAGGTCTTTGGATCCCGTATATGCACCTATTCCCGGAATTATGAACTTCTTATCCCATTGTTACGATGAGGGTAAAGCTTATCGTACGATCAATGTTTATAGATCAGCCATATCTGTCAGTCACGCTCTGGTTGATAATCTGTTGGAAGGCATCCATTAGTATGTAAGCTTATGAAAGGTATTCGCCTCAAGCGTCCTCCTTGACCCAAATATTTTCAAACGTGGGACGTTAATAAGGTTTTACCTCTGTTGGAATCCTGGGAGGATAACGATAAATTATCATTAAAATTATTGTCTTTTAAACTTGCTATGCTGTTATGTCTCATTTCTTTTAAACGGGTTTCTGATGTCAGAGCTCTAGATGTTAACCGGAAATGTTTTTCCCCAGAAGGAGTCCATTTTCAAGTGGTAAGACATACAAAAAACTAATTTGTCTTCAGTATTTTATCCTTATTTTGATACTCACCCTAAACTGTGTGCAGGTAAATGCCTTAAATCTTATGAACTTTTGTCTGCCTCAATTAGAGATCCGAATTCTTCTCAACTACTGATTTCTTTCCCTAAACCTCATATGCCTGTTTCCAATGCTACTATCGCTAGATGCTTAAAAGCAGTCATGACCCTGGCAGGTATTGATGTATCTGTCTTTGGTGCCCTTCTCGGGCTGCTATGGCTTCTAAGGCATATCTTTCTAGAGGTGGCCTTCATGATATCCTTAAAGCTGCTGATTTGTCATTAGAATCGACATTTAAACAATATTACTTTAACCCCATGTCTCATGTTAGTACGCATGTTTTGAATTAATTTATATAGCTTTAAACTTGCATAATAGGAGCCTCCTGTCTTAATTAAAATTCCAGATTTTCTAGTTTAAGTGACGTAAAGTCACAATTTTAATAAGACAGGAGGCGAGTATTATCCCACCACTATATATTTCTTTTAATTGACATTACTAGTAATGTCATCTGTATTCATGGTAGTTAAGTATACCCTCCCTATGTTACGATATTACCTTTATTGTCTACTAATATAGATTTTTTCTTTCAGCCTGACGGGATTATGTCTTCGATATGTTCCTGCTTGTTATTATAACGTTATTTGGCTACTGTTCCTGTTTGAGTTCGTTGCAGTCAAAGAAGAGGATTTCTAAGCTGTGGTGTCGACTGTTATAGCCTGTGCTGTTACGTGATTGGCTATTGTATATTACCTGTTACCTATCACCTGTATCTATGATTTTGAGTTTTTTATTTCATGTTTGATTGCTTTATATATTTGCTGCTATCGAAGTAGTAAAGAAAAGTTAACGCATAATAGGAGCCTCCTGTCTTAATTAAAATTAAGAATGGCCTATACTTGACGCTTTGTGTAGATATATATATAGAAAAAGCACAGAGTAGACATCTTGGCGCGGTTTCATGGATAACTCGTGAATATATCATAGACTAGACATTTCCTGTTTTCTTATGTCTTTGTCACCAATAATATTTACGATAACACAAGTATTTTTCTAACAAAAGGGTTAAAAGCCGGCTACAGTTAACAATGAGAAGATGAGAAGCCAAGGACAGCAAAACAAATTCAAAAAGATTTTTTAAGTACATTAATGCCGCAAAATTCAGGAGCGACGATGTATAAGACGCTCCCCTGTATAAGACGCACCCCTGTATAAGACGCTCCCATGTATAAGACGCTCCCCTGTATAAGACGCACCCCTGTATAAGATGCTTCCATGTATAAGACGCACCTTAATTTTGGGGCCTGAAATTTGTAAAAAATGTATTACATAGTTATTGAACTCAAGTTTTATTTTATCATTAAATTCACTCTCATTATCCTCATCGCTCACATCCATTAACTGCCCCTAAATTAACCCTAAAGACCCCATCAACCATAACTGCCCCTAAATTAACCCCCACCTCCCCTAACTTTCAGCAGCCCAAATATTAATTATTTACTTACTGTGAGTTGAGTTGCTGAGCAGTGTTGACGCTACAAGGAAAGGGGCGGGGCCAATCATCAGTGTGACTGCAGGATTGCAGTCATTCACTGGGGGGCGGGGAGTCTTTGGGCTGGGCGGTGAGTTTGCTGACGGCTTTTACTGTGCAAACAAACATCAAATGGGCAGCTCAGCACAGAAATTGAGCCATATAGGGCCTTTCTTCCTATCGCACGTGCCATAGGCAGGCTACAGCAGGGGACAGGAGGCTTCATGGCAAGTGAACCTCAAAGTGAAAAAGGAAAAAGAAATTGCAAAATTCATCAAAAATCCATTTTAATCTAATTTTTCCTTTTGCGCTTGGGGGTTCACGTGCGCATGTGCACCTATGGAGGAGCCTTCACTGCCTCCGTATATATAACAAAGAAGAGCCACTACCTGCTGATTCAGCACTACGGAAACCTTTAATCAGTCGTGGGAATGACCGACTCAAGAGTAAATTAACACAATTAAGTAAACTTAAAGTAGACAAAGCTCCAGGGCCAGATGGGATAAACCCGGGGATACCACGGGAAGCTAATCGAGAAATAGCCAGATCGCTGTTTTTGATCTGGCGGAAAGTGGTTCCCATTTTTAAAAGAGGATCCAAATTTAATCCTGGGAACTATAGACCTGTCAGCTTAACATCTGTGGTGGGGAAATTGTCTGAGAGTTTATTAAGAGATGGCATACAGAACTATATTGTTAATGATATCATCAGTAGGAGTCAGCACGGTTTTGTGAAGAACAGATCGTGTCAGACCACTTATATTGCGTTCTATGATAAATATCGTATAGATCAGGGCGTTGCTGTAGATGTTGTCTATTTAGATTTTGCAGAAGCATTTGACACTGTTCCACACCAGCGGTTATTGTATAAACTAGGACAAATATGTCTTGGAGAAAATGCCTGTGTGCAAATTAGAAATTGGCTTTAGTGACAGGGTGCAATGGTAAATTCTCAAGCTGGACCACCGTGGTAAGTGGGGTGCCTCAGGGTTCTGTCTTGGGTCCAGTTCTCTTTAACTTATTTATTGATGATCTTGAAACAGATATTGGAAGTCACTTGTCTGCTTGCTGATGACACAAAATCATTCATAGAAGCCCCGGCGAAAGTACCATCCCCATAAAATCACTGCTCCCAAGCCCACTAATTTCTCCTTAATCGATTGAGAACTCCTCGCATCAGAGGTACGAGATCTTCTCCAGAAAGACGCTGCGTTCTTCACGATCCAAGACAAAGCAGGATTCGCTCTAGCATTCACCAGCTGACTACATGAAGAACTCCAGTTTGACCATTTCAAAAATATTTCCCAGCCTTCAGCCCCGGTCTCAATTCATGTGAAACCCTTTCCTTATACATCTCATGCCGCTTAGAAGAAGATCCAGATTCTTACTCTGAGACACAGAATCCCTCTGTGCTACCAATTTTCTGTAGTAACAGAGGAATTATATTTTTTTTCTGTAGAGGAAGTCAGAAAATCACAACAGTAAGATCTGCGCTGGAAATGGTAGAGTCTTCCAAAACATCATATTCTTTCCAGGGTCTTCCTTAATTTCTGAACAAAGGGAGCATCCAGATAAAAGGCTCGCTTTCTCCAATAGGATTAAACGCCTATTCCCATTTGATTCCAAGAACCCACAATCGATGCTTCAGTAGCTAAGGCTACTAGGAAGTGGAACTACCTTTCCACCGGAGGATGGCTCACACTTTAAAAACCCTGTGGATAAAAGAGCTGAAGGGACTGCTAAAAGTTCTTTCGACGCTGCTGCAGTAAATTCCTGCCCAGCTATTGCCGTGGCCTCTACTTCCAGAGCTGTCAGGATCTGGTTTCCACAAGCATTGGAAGTCCTAGCTTCTATCCCTGGTACAGATCAAGTGACAACGATGATAGCAGATACCTGCTTAGCAGTGGATTACATGTTAGATGCTTCCATGGAATCAGTAGGCACCACAGTAGACTTGGTCTTCCCATCACCGGACGGTGATCCATGGATCAGAAGATACCGAGAGCGTATTTCTAGAATTAGACAGAGACTCACGCCGTTAGTACCCAAATGGGATCTCAATAGTCCTTGGTCAGTTGAGTCTAGCCCCAATTCCTCTCAAATTCCTAACTTTAAGGTGACCGTTGTTGTAGCCATCACTGTGGCTGGGATAGGCGAATTACAAGCTTTAGAAGTTCTTGCTCCATTCCTTACATTCTTTGAGGAGAAAGTGATTTTGTGGCTTCTACCGGAATTTCTCCCCAATGTCATTGCAGATTTTCATCGATCTCGGAATATAGTCCTGCCTGTCTCTCGGCCGAATCCTCAGAATTCCAAGGAAATTCTTCATCGCTCATTAGACCCGCAGCCGTATCTGGACCCGGCGCAGTCTGCACACATTTACCAGGCACTGCAGGCGGGATAGAGCAAACCTTAAGGACTATGTTCTTCAAGCTGTTTTATTACGCCTTGCTACCTCTCCAAGTGCCATCGGATACAGCGAGAAAACATGGAATTTTTACTTGGAAATTCCTTTTTGGCACAAATTCCCCCAAATAAAATGTATTTTGCATGGTATCCGAGATGCTGTCATCATCCCACGTAAGAAATGGGTAAGCCTCCCAGGGGCCACGGTGGAGCCGGCAGAGCATTATCAGCCCCATGCAGATGAAGCTCACTATTTTTTTTGTGAAGAACAATAACAGCTGCAAGATTTCTCAAGTTTATTTCACGTAACAAAAATAAAATATCTTTTTTTTCACATTTATGTTACAGGCTTTAGGCAGAGACCACTTTCCACCATATGTGGCTTCAGATATTCACTTCATGTTCCCCGCTTCTCTCTGCCTCCACTTCCCGGTGGGCACACAGTCTCTGACCTCACCATGACATCATCTGAGACGAATAATCTCTTCCTTGGAGAGACGGATTAGTTCATTAAAATCCAAATGAATGTATTTCCTCCAGAACCTCCGATCCCTTCCATAGATCTGGGCCGGGTAGCAGGGGCTGCCTGTGTGCGACAAACAACAACGAGACAAGAGCACAGAGCCTGTTACACCGGCACAGCGCCACAACGTCACAACCCCACATCCCACCGACACAGCTTCACAACTCCACGTCACAAACCTGTACCACACCGATACAGCATCACATCTCCACACCACACCGTCACAGCCCCGCACCACACCAACACAACCCCGCACCACACCGACACAGCGTCACAACCCCGCACCCCACCGACACAGCGTCACAACTCCACGTCACAAACCTGTACCACACCGATACAGCATCACAGCCCCGCACCACACCGTCACAGCCCCGCACCACACCGACACAGCGTCACAACCCCGCACCCCACCGACACAGCGTCACAACTCCACATCACAAACCTGTACCACACCGATACAGCATCACATCTCCACACCACACCGTCACAGCCCCGCGCCACACCAACACAACCCCGCACCACACCGACACAGCGTCACAACCCCGCACCCCACCGACACAGCGTCACAACTCCACGTCACAAACCTGTACCACACCGATACAGCATCACAGCCCCGCACCACACCGACACAGCGTCACAACCCCGCACCCCACCGACACAGCGTCACAACTCCACATCACAAACCTGTACCACACCGATACAGCATCACAGCCCCGCACCACACCGTCACAGCCCCGCACCACACCGTCACAGCGTCACAACCCCGCACCCCACCGACACAGCTTCACAACTCCATGTCACAAACCTGTACCACACCGATACAGCATCACATCTCCGCACCACACCGTCACAGCGTCACAACCCCGCACCCCACCGACACAGCTTCACAACTCCACGTCACAAACCTGTACCACACCGATACAGCATCACAAGCCCGCACCCCACCGGCACAGCGTCACAACCCCGCACCCCACCGGCACAGCGTCACAACCCCGCACCCCACCGGCACAGCGTCAGAACCCCGCACCCCACCGGCACAGCGTCACAACCCCGCACCCCACCGACACAGCGCCACAACCCCGCACCCCACCGACACAGCGCCACAACCCCGCACCCCACCGACACAGCGCCACAACCCCGCACCCCACCGACACAGCGCCACAACCCCGCACCCCACCGACACAGCGCCACAACCCCGCACCCCACCGACACAGCGCCACAACCCCGCACCCCACCGACACAGCGCCACAACCCCGCACCCCACCGACACAACCCCGCACCCCACCGACACAACCCCGCACCCCACCGACACAACCCCGCACCCCACCGACACAGCGTCACAACCCCGCACCCCACCGACACAGCGTCACAACCCCGCACCCCACCAACACAGCGTCACAACCCCACACCTCACCAACACAGCGTCACAACCCCGCACCCCACCGACACAGCGTCACAACTCCACATCACAAACCTGCACCACACCGATACAGCATCACATCTCCGCACCACACTGTTACAGCCCCGCACCACACCATCACAGCCCTGCACCACACCGTGACAGCGTCACAACCCCGCACCACACGGTGTCACAGGTCACAACCCTGCACCACACCAAGACAGCATCATGTCACAACCCTGCACCACACAAATTCATTGCGGCTCATACCGCAGCCACGTAGTCATACAGCCACACACCTATCCCGTGGAAGATCCGCGCAATCGCTCGGCCAGAAAACCGTTCATCTTGGTGAATGGAGAGAAAATGACGGATATCAGAACGGATCTGGTCCTCCCAGTCCAGAACCTGCAACGACCAGACAGAGGGGGGGGGCAGGATGGAGAGAACGGGGGAGAAGAAGGGGTTACATATACATAAAGAAACAGATGCAGACTATATGACCAGAAGTATGAGTTTTACCTTTAGACGGGTCAGATCCTCTTCCGAGGAGTCCACGCCGTGTACCACTAGTGGGTCTCTTTTCTCAAAGTACTCCAGAAGCAGAGCTTTCAGCTGCCCACTGCGCTCGGTGTTCACCTGCTCTGCGCACGCACTGCTGCTCCTGTAGGCCACGCTATAAGACAGCAAGATGAGACACCGATTGAAATTCTCATCCAAGGAGTGACGTCAAGGTCCGGTCGTAAAGCCACGGAGGAAAGAGACACGTCCCACGTCTGCCAGTTATGTACTATTTATACCCTGATGGAGACGCCTTCCGTTTGCATTAAATGCTGGAGATCTGCGGCGGGGCTCCGGGGCCACGTTGTGGTATTTGTTTTGTATGCAGATTTCGGGCGCACTCACCTGTGGAAGGCGTGGTAGCAGGACGTGAGCTGCAGCAGAGCCGTCCTCTCTCTGGAAGTGACTTTTTGGTGCAGAAAATCACAGATTTCTTCCAGTTCTCGGTCCGCGAGATCACCAAAAGAACGAAAATGAAACGACAGCTTACTGAACTCCACCAGCACTCCACTTTTACCAGTGCCACTAAAAACTGGGACACGGAAAAACATCTGTTATGAAACTTCCCACTGCGAACACTACTGCACACACTGCCACGCCGACATCCCACCGGCAGAAACACGCACCGCCACGCCGACATCCATCCGGCAAAAACACGCACACTGCCACGCCGACATCCCACCGCGAGGAGCAGCACACACTGCCATGCCGACATCCCACGAGGAGCAGCACACACTGCCACGCCGACATCCAACCGGCAAAAAACACACGCACTGCGACGCCGACATCCAACCGCCAAAAACACACGCACTGCCATGCCGTCATCCCACCGGCAGAAACACGCACACCGCCACGCCGACATCCCACCGGCAGAAACACGCACTGTCACGCAGACATCCCACCGCGAGGAGCAGCACACACTGCCACGCATTGGAGATAAGGAAGCAAGCTGTTTTAGCATTACAGTCCCACTGATCCCAGGACACGTGGACATCTGCACCTCTAAACCCCAAATGCAAGCATTCACATCTACATTCTATAAGCCCACATTTCCACCTCCGCCACATTCAGGCCTTCACCTCCCGGTTTCTTTTGCGTCCACTGCAGGTCACGAAGCGCTCGCTTTACCGGAATAATCTCCCAGCCCATGGTATCTGCAAGTTCCACCACGTTAAACTCCACGGAACTCACATGAGTGTGATCCACACCAGACAGGCGTTCCCTGGCAAGGGCCACAGCCACAGGAGGACAGCTATGGGGACGGAAAAAGTTACACGTTCAACAGGTAGCCAGTACACCAAAGAAGGCACCGGGCCAGGCCGCCGGGGCAGGAAGAACAGGCCGGCGCGGGGAGGGGGGTGCAGGCGGAATAGGCCGGCACGGGGGTGCAGGCGGAATAGGCCGGCGGGGGGGGGGGTTTTGCAGGCGGAATAGGCCGGCACGGGGGGGGGCAGGCGGAATAGGCCGGCACGGGGGGGGGGGGCGCAGGCGGAATAGGTCGCAGCCATACAAACCCCGACAGGATATAATATTCCAGCTCATCAAACAGAAAATGTAGCAATTTGGTTAAAAATAAGTGATTAGCCACCTCTTAGCCACGGCTTGCAGTTGCCTGGGGCCACCGTAGCAGGTGACACGGCAGACGGACAGGGTGGGATGAAGCAGCTCCAGCCAGTGGTTCGCATGCAGCTCCAGGTAGCACAGCAGAGTTTCAAGACCTTAAAGAGCAAAGGAAAGGCCACGTTATCCCTGCATCCTCGCTTTACGGCACCTTATGTCCGTTTAATGGCTCGTGGCCCTCTCTGCCTCCGACGTGGCCCGTTACAGGCAGGGAGAGTCATGAGCAGGTTAGCGGGTGACATTGGGCTCTTGCAGCTTTCACTGGCAGCTTCTTTTCATCAGAAAAGACATGGAAGAGAAAAACAGCGTGGGAGAGGCATCCATCGCTACCCTCAGGCCACGTATTTAACCCTTTGAGTGCTGGAGGCTGGGGCACACTCAGAGGGGCTCTCGAGCGCCCTGGGGGTCAGAGGCGGTGCATTGCAGCCATCGCCAGGGGGTCCCACGCTAACCGTGGCACAATGCCAGCGCGTGACGGCTCTCCCCTGAATAACATTCCCCGGGGAGCCAAAGCTAGAGCTTTCTCCTCCGATGGATGTCGTGGATCTCGTGGATACCAGGCCCCAGTGGCTCTGCTTACCCTCCTCCCGGACATCCAGCGCCTGCACGGACTCCTCTATGGGAAAAGCCCTTTCATGCATGTGGCACACACGCACCGTCTGTTCCTTGGCACACGGTCCGGCCGGCTCCTCGCACGCTTCCATTATATCCATCATCTCACTATCGTCCACCTCACATGCCTATAAGACGAATGGGCAGAATAAAAAGTGATGCCACAGAAGAGTCCACGACTCGCTGAGCCAGTGTATGAAAGCCACGCCAGCACACGGATACAACACGCCTCACAACTCATGATAAGAATGGTTAATAAAGGGAGGCTAGTTTCTCCCAACCCGGACGATTTCCTATTCCTTGCATTAAAAAAGTTTTTCTTATTTACCCCAGTCGTGGTTTTTGCCCCATAATAAAATTATGTGTGATCTGAGCCCGGATCTACGAAACGCCTCGACTCCTTATCAGAGCGTCTGTAGAACACAATAGAGGCAGCCGCTGAAAGTCAGCCGAGGAGCGGATCTTATCCGCAGTTATTTGTTCATTCTGAAGCCCGTGCGTTAAAAATAAACACTAACCACCAAACCCTAATCACAACCCCCTAACCTCAATCCTAATCCTATCCGCAAACCCCCTAACCCCTAAACCAAACCCCCTAACCTCAATCCTAACCCAAACCCCTATCCTAAACCCTTAAACCAAACCCCCTAACCTCAATCCTAACCCAAACCCCTAAACCCTAGCCTAAACCCTTAAACCAAACCCCCTAACCTCAATCCTAACCCAAACCCCTAGCCTAAACCCTTAAACCAAACCCCCTAACCTCAATCCTAACCCAAACCCCTATCCTAAACCCCCTAAACCCAAACCCTCTAACCTCAACCCTAACCCAAACTCCTAACCCCTAAACCAAACCCCCTATCTCAAATCCCTAAACTAAACCCAAACCCCCTAACCTCAATCCTAATCCTATCCCCAACCCCCTAACCCAAACCCTATCCCAAATCCTAATCCTATCCCAGATCCTATCCCAAACCCCAACCTCAATCCTAACCCAAACCCCAACCCCCTAACCTCAATCCTAACCCCTAAACCAAACCCCCTAACCTCAATCCTAACCCAAACCCCTATCCTAAACCCCCTAACCCAAACCCTCTAACCTCAATCCTAACCCAAACCCCAACCCCCTAACCTCAATCCTAATCCTATCCGCAAACCCCCTAACCCAAACCCCCTAACCTCAATCCTAACCCAAACCCCCTAACCCTTAAACCAAACCCCCTAACCTCAATCCTAACCCAAACCCCTATCCTAAACCCCCTAACCCAAACCCTCTAACCTCAACCCTAACCCAAACTCCTAACCCCTAAACCAAACCCCCTATCCCAAATCCCTAAACTAAACCCAAACCCCCTAACCTCAATCCTAATCCTATCCCCAACCCCCTAACCCAAACCCTATCCCAAATCCTAATCCTATCCCAGATCCTATCCCAAACCCCAACCTCAATCCTAACCCAAACCCCAACCCCCTAACCTCAATCCTAACCCCTAAACCAAACCCCCTAACCTCAATCCTAACCCAAACCCCTATCCTAAACCCCCTAACCCAAACCCTCTAACCTCAATCCTAACCCAAACCCCAACCCCCTAACCTCAATCCTAATCCTATCCGCAAACCCCCTAACCCAAACCCCCTAACCTCAATCCTAACCCAAACCCCCTAACCCTTAAACCAAACCCCCTAACCTCAATCCTAACCCAAACCCCTATCCTAAACCCCCTAACCCAAACCCTCTAACCTCAACCCTAACCCAAACTCCTAACCCCTAAACCAAACCCCCTATCCCAAATCCCTAAACTAAACCCAAACCCCCTAACCTCAATCCTAATCCTATCCCCAACCCCCTAACCCAAACCCTATCCCAAATCCTAATCCTATCCCAAACCCCAACCCCCAAACCTCAATCCTATCCCAAACCCCAACCCCCTAACCTCAATCCTAACCCCTAAACCAAACCCCCTAACCTTAATCCTAACCCAAACCCCTATCCTAAATCCCCTAACCCAAACCCTCTAACCTCAATCCTAACCCAAACCCCAACCCCCTAACCTCAATCCTAATCCTATCCCCAACCCCTATCCTAAACCCCCTAACCTCAATCCTAATCCTATCCCCAACCCCTATCCTAAACCCCATAACCTCAATCCTAACCCAAACCCCTATCCTAAACCCCCTAACCCAAACCCTCTAACCTCAATCCTAACCCAAACCCCTAAACCAAACCCCCTATCCCAAATCCCTAAACTAAACCCAAACCCTCTAACCTCAATCCTAACCCAAACCCCAACCCCCTAACCTCAATCCTAATCCTATCCGCAAACCCCCTAACCCCTAAACCAAACCCCCTAACCTCAATCCTAACCCAAACCCCTAGCCTAAACCCTTAAACCAAACCCCCTAACCTCAATCCTAACCCAAACCCCTAGCCTAAACCCTTAAACCAAACCCCCTAACCTCAATCCTAACCCAAACCCCTAACCCCTAGCCTAAACCCTTAAACCAAACCCCCTAACCTCAATCCTAACCCAAACCCCTAACCCCTAGCCTAAACCCTTAAACCAAACCCCCTAACCTCAATCCTAACCCAAACCCCTATCCTAAACCCCCTAACCCAAACCCTCTAACCTCAATCCTAACCCAAACTCCTAACCCCTAAACCAAACCCCCTATCCCAAATCCCTAAACTAAACCCAAACCCCCTAACCTCAATCCTAATCCTATCCCCAACCCCCTAACCCAAACCCTATCCCAAATCCTAATCCTATCCCAGATCCTATCCCAAACCCCAACCTCAATCCTAACCCAAACCCCAACCCCCTAACCTCAATCCTAACCCCTAAACCAAACCCCCTAACCTCAATCCTAACCCAAACCTCTATCCTAAATCCCCTAACCCAAACCCTCTAACCTCAATCCTAACCCAAACCCCAACCCCCTAACCTCAATCCTAATCCTATCCCCAACCCCTATCCTAAACCCCATAACCTCAATCCTAACCCAAACCCCTATCCTAAACCCCCTAACCTCAATCCTAACCCAAACCCCTAAACCAAACCCCCTATCCCAAATCCCTAAACTAAACCCAAACCCCCTAACCTCAATCCTAATCCTGTCCCCAACCCCCTAACCCAAACCCCTATCCTAAACACCCTAACCCAAACCCTAACCTCAATCCTAATCCTGTCCCCAACCCCCTAACCCAAACCCCTATCCTAAACACCCTAACCCAAACCCTAATCCTATCCCAAACCCCAACCCCCTAACCTCAATCCTAACCCAACCCCCTAACCTCAATCCTAACCCAAACCCTAATCCTATCCCAGATCCTATCCCAAACCCCAACCCCCTAACCTCAATCCTAACCCAACCCCCTAACCTCAATCCTAATCCTATCCCCAACCCTCTAACCCAAACCCCTATCCTAAACACCCTAACCCCTAACCCTAATCCTATCCCAGATCCTAATCCTAACCCAAACCCCCTAACCCCAATCCTAACCCAAACCCCAATTCTAATCCTATCCCAAACCCCAACCCCCTAACCTCAATCCTAACCTCAATCCTAATCCTATCCCCAACCCTCTAACCCAAACCCCTATCCTAAACACCCTAACCCAAACCCCCTAACCTCAATCCTAATCCTGTCCCCAACCCCCTAACCCAAAACCCCTATCCTAAACACCCTAACCCAAACCCTAACCCCCTAACCTCAATCCTAATCCTGTCCCCAACCCCCTAACCCAAAACCCCTAACCTCAATCCTAACCCAACCCCCTAACCTCAATCCTAATCCTGTCCCCAACCCCCTAACCCAAAAACCCTATCCTAAACACCCTAACCCAAACCCTAATCCTATCCCAAACCCCAACCCCCTAACCTCAATCCTAACCCAACCCCCTAACCTCAATCCTAACCCAAACCCTAATCCTATCCCAGATCCTATCCCAAACCCCAACCCCCTAACCTCAATCCTAACCCAACCCCCTAACCTCAATCCTAATCCTATCCCCAACCCTCTAACCCAAACCCCTATCCTAAACACCCTAACCCCTAACCCTAATCCTATCCCAGATCCTAATCCTAACCCAAACCCCCTAACCCCAATCCTAACCCAAACCCCAACCTCAATTCTAATCCTATCCCAAACCCCTAAACCAAACCCCTATCCTAAACACCCTAATCCTATCCCAAATCCCTAACCTCAATCCTAATCCTATCCCCAACCCCCTAACCCAAACCCCTATCCTAAACACCCTAACCCAAACCCTAACCCCCTAACCTCAATCCTAATCCTAAACCCCCATCCTAAACCCCCTAACTCAAACCCCTATCCTAAACCGTCTGGTAAATCTAATTTTGAAGCTGACCGTTTTCATGTTCATTGTCGCTGCCCCCCCCCTTCTATCAGCGCTGCGGGATCTGCGTAAATATAATGTGCATGTAATATAATTTTATTATTTTATCATCCACGCAGCGCTCGCGCCCATGTGCCGGTATCTCTGGTGGGTATCCCGTGCCGGGGGTGGGGGTGGGTATCCCGTGCCGGAATCTCTGGTGGGTATCCCGTGCCGGTATCTCTGGTGGGTATCCCGTGCCGGGGGTGGGGGTGGGGTGGGTATCCCGTGCCGGTATCTCTGGTGGGTATCCCGCGCGATCCGGTTACTCACCCTCTTCAGTGCCTCCTGCTTTCTGTGTATATCCCGGCACTTACACTTCGGAAAGACCCTCTGGACGAGTCTTTTGAGCGTGAAGTAATCCATGGAGTCGGCGTAGACGTGTCTGCGGAGCTCGTCCAGGTCCTGCGCCTGCAAGAAACATCCGGAAAGGTGGAGGGCAGAACCTAAAGCCCAGAAAACCGTTCCCCACATCAACAAAGGGCAAAAGAGACCCTGAAGGTGAGCGAGGAGCGTCCCCGGCGGCACGGAGCCCGGAGCAGCGATGCCCGGAGCCCGGAGCCCGACGCGGCCCTCTTACCTCCGGGTCCAGGAAGAGGTGGCACTGAGCGTCCTTCCCGTCTCGTCCCGAGCGGCCGATTTCCTGCACGTAGCTTTCAAAGTTCTTGGGCATGTTGTAGTGGATGACGCCTCTGACGTCGGACTTGTCCAGTCCCATCCCGAACGCCACGGTGGCCACCACCAGACGCAGCTGGCCACTCATGAAGTTATTCTGCACCCTCCGGCGCTCGGCAGCAGACATGCCCGCGTGGTACGCGTCGGCCACCCACTTCAGGGGCTTTCGCAGCTTCTTCCGGGCTGCAGGGAAGCAGAGAGCAGTTACTCCTCATTCGCACCAAAACGGCTCCGCTACGGCACCCGTTATCCCCCCCCCACGGACGCACTGTACTTCTCCCCGCGGGCGCACTGTACTTCTCCCCGCGGGCGCACTATACTCCTCCCCGCAGGCGCATTATACTTCTCCCCACGGGGCGCATTGTACTTCTCCCCACGGGGCACATTGTACTTCTCCCCACGGGGCACATTGTACTTCTCCCCACGGGCGCACTGTACACCTCCCCTCCCCGCGGGGCGCATTGTACTTCTCCCCACGGGGCGCATTATACTTCTCCCCTCCCCGCGGGGCGCATTGTACTTCTCCCCGCGGGGCGCATTGTACTCCTCCCCCCCTGCGGGGCGCATTGTACTCCTCCCCCCCTGCGGGCGCATTGTACTCCTCCCCCCCTGCGGGCGCATTGTACTTCTGCCCCCCCCCCGCGGGCGCATTGTGCTTCTCCCCCCCCCCCCCCTGCGGGCGCATTGTACTTCTCCCCGCGCGGCCCCCAAGACGCGCCATAAGACAGACCAGCCCCCATGCCCTCGTGGCCTTTCCCTCCATGTGCATCAGCCGGGCTCGTACCTTGAGCTTTCTTTCTGCGCGCCGCGGGGTCCTCTTCCTCCCCAGCCGCCTCGCTCTGACTCTTGTTCACGGTTACCCCCTGGAGACACGTTCTCAGCAGGGCAGAAATGCGCGTGGTCTCCTCTCTGCGGGTGCAGTAAACGATGACGGAATCCAAACACCCGAATCGCTCTCCTTTTAACAGCGTGACGAGTGCCTGGGGGTAGAAGAAAGCCAGATAATCGCTAAACGGGCCCAAGAAGGGCCACAAAAACAACAACAACAACGCAAGAGAAAAAATTATTGGAAGAGAGAGGGGGGCAGTGTGTGGGAGGGGTTATAGGAGACTGATCAGTGATGAGTGACAGAGGGGTAAATACATGGGGCAGTGTGTAGGAGGGGTTATAAGAGACTGATCAGTGATGAGTGACAGAGGGGTAAATACATGGGGCAGTGTGTGGGAGGGGTTATAGGAGACTGATCAGTGATGAGTGACAGGGGGGTAAATAAATGGGGCAGTGTGTAGGAGGGGTTATAGGAGACTGATCAGTGATGAGTGACAGAGGGGTAAATACATGGGGCAGTGTGTGGGAGGGGTTATAGGAGACTGATCAGTGATGAGTGACAGAGGGGTAAATACATGGGGCAGTGTGTAGGAGGGGTTATAGGAGACTGATCAGTGATGAGTGACAGAGGGGTAAATACATGGGGCAGTGTGTAGGAGGGGTTATAGTAGACTGATCAGTGGGGTAAATAGACGGCCGCATTGTGTAGGGGGGGTGCAGGTGTGCATCGTAGGTATGGGCCCCTGTGGAGCGATATTCAGAAAGCGAGGAGCGCGGCCGCTCCAACCCGCTGCGATCACCGAGCGGCCGCTCCAGGATTTTGGCCAATAACACGACGGGAAACACGCGTGTAAAAGGCATGAGCGAGGCGGCTTTCAGGGTTAAAGAGTTAAGCATCACCTGGTCTTTGTCTCGGTCCATCGATGCAGAAAGGTGCAGATTAGGGGGTACACCAGCCAGTCTCACAGGAATCCCCCCGTCCTCTGTCACCCCTAGGTGGTGGGCCACATCTTGGGCTGTAGCCATGGTTGCGGTGGCGGTGAGGCCCAGAAGGCATCGCACACCAAGACGCTCACGAAGGACCTAGGTCAGGGGGGACGAGAGACAGAAGAGTCCCAAGTCAGACAATTAGGGGGCTCGTGTCCGGTCTGAGGTAAAGCTGGCGTCCCTCACAAGGCTCCAAGGGCCCGAAAAACCACCCAAGGGACAAGTCCTGCCGCGTCATCAAGCAACGCCTGGCAGGTTTCACTATCCAGTCCAGTGCACACCCACCAAAAGAGAAACACAGAAAGGATCCAGTCTAAATGCTTTGTTATCCCACAACTTCTGAGGGCCGTGCGTGGAATTGCTAGTAATAAACATGAAATGGCGTCGGCAAGCGATACAAACCTTGCAGAGGCGCAGGTAACACGGGCGAAAGTTGTGAGACCACTCCGACACACAATGAGCTTCGTCTATACAGGCAAACGCCACTGGGGGCAGCTGGTCAGCCGGGGGCAAACAGCTGGAGCCAGAATATCCCCCTCCAACCAAAGCCTCGGGGGAGAGCAGAAGGACATGCACCTTACCCTCCTTTACCTGCAACGGGACATCTTTTTAGTAAATTACTGCAGGCGAGCGTGCCAAAAACAAGGGGCCACAAACCACAGCGGGAAGAGGGCCACAGGAGGGAGGGTGAGGAGTGACAAGGAGTGAGATACAGCAGGGAGAGGAGCCACAGGAGGGAGGGCGAGGAGCGACGGAGTATGAAGAGGGACGAGGAGTGAGATACAGCAGGGAGAGGAACCACAGGAGGGAGGGTGAGGAGTGACGGAGTATGAAGAGGGACGAGGAGTGAGATGCAGCAGGGAGAGGAACCACAGGAGGGAGGGTGAGGAGTGACGGAGTATGAAGACGGACGAGGAGTGAGATACAGCAGGGAGAGGAGCCACAGGAGGGAGGGTGAGGTGTGACGGAGTATGAAGAGGGACGAGGAGCGAGATACAGCAGGGAGAGGAGCCACAGGAGGGAGGGTGAGGAGCGACGGAGTATGAAGAGGGACGAGGAGTGAGATACAGCCGGGAGAGGAGCCACAGGAGGGAGGGTGAGGAGTGACTGAGTATGAAGAGGGACGAGGAGCGAGATACAGCAGGGAGAGGAACCACAGGAGGGAGGGTGAGGAGCGACGGATTATGAAGAGGGACGAGGAGCGAGATACAGCAGGGAGAGGAGCCACAGGAGGGAGGGTAAGGAGTGACGGAGTATGAAGAGGGACGAGGAGCGAGATACAGCAGGGAGAGGAGCCACGGGAGGGAAGGTGAGGAGTGACGGAGTATGAAGACGGACAAGAAGTGAGATACAGCAGGGAGAGGAACCACAGGAGGGAGGGTGAGGAGTGACGGAGTATGAAGAGGGACGAGGAGTGAGATACAGCAGGGAGAGGAACCACAGGAGGGAGGGTGAGGAGTGACGGAGTATGAAGACGGACAAGGAGTGAGATACAGCAGGGAGAGGAGCCACAGGAGGGAGGGTGAGGAGCGACGGAGTATGAAGAGAGACGAGGAGTGAGATACAGCAGGGAGAGGAACCACAGGAGGGACGGTGAGGAGTGACGGAGTATGAAGACTGACAAGGAGTGAGATACAGCAGGGAGAGGAACCACAGGAGGGAGGGTGAGGAATGACGGAGTATGAAGAGGGACGAGGAGTGAGATACAGCAGGGAGAGGAACCACAGGAGGGCAGGTGAGGAGTGACGGAGTATGAAGACTGACAAGGAGTGAGATACAGCAGGGAGAGGAACCACAGGAGGGCAGGTGAGGAGTGACGGAGTATGAAGACGGACAAGGAGTGAGATACAGCAGGGAGAGGAACCACAGGAGGGCAGGAGGGAGGGTGAGGAGTGACGGAGTATGAAGAGGGATGAGGAGCGAGATACAGCAGGGAGAGGAACCACAGGAGGGAGGGTGAGGAGCGACGGAGTATGAAGAGGGACGAGGAGCGAGATACAGCAGGGAGAGGAGCCACAGGAGGGAGGGTGAGGAGTGACGTAGTATGAAGACGGACAAGGAGTGAGATACAGCAGGGAGAGGAACCACAGGAGGGAGGGTGAGGCGCGACGGAGTATGAAGAGGGACGAGGAGCGAGATACAGCAGGGGGAGGAGCCACAGGAGGGAGGGAGTATGAAGACGGACAAGGAGTGAGATACAGCAGGGAGAGGAACCACAGGAGGGAGGGTGAGGAGTGACGGAGAATGAAGAGGGACGAGGAGTGAGATACAGCAGGGAGAGGAACCACAGGAGGGAGGGTGAGGAGTGACGGAGTATGAAGACGGACAAGGAGTGAGATACAGCAGGGAGAGGAGCCACAGGAGGGAGGGTGAGGAGCGACGGAGTATGAAGAGAGACGAGGAGTGAGATACAGCAGGGAGAGGAACCACAGGAGGGACGGTGAGGAGTGACGGAGTATGAAGACTGACAAGGAGTGAGATACAGCAGGGAGAGGAACCACAGGAGGGAGGGTGAGGAATGACGGAGTATGAAGAGGGACGAGGAGTGAGATACAGCAGGGAGAGGAACCACAGGAGGGCAGGTGAGGAGTGACGGAGTATGAAGACTGACAAGGAGTGAGATACAGCAGGGAGAGGAACCACAGGAGGGCAGGTGAGGAGTGACGGAGTATGAAGACGGACAAGGAGTGAGATACAGCAGGGAGAGGAACCACAGGAGGGCAGGAGGGAGGGTGAGGAGTGACGGAGTATGAAGAGGGATGAGGAGCGAGATACAGCAGGGAGAGGAACCACAGGAGGGAGGGTGAGGAGCGACGGAGTATGAAGAGGGACGAGGAGCGAGATACAGCAGGGAGAGGAGCCACAGGAGGGAGGGTGAGGAGTGACGTAGTATGAAGACGGACAAGGAGTGAGATACAGCAGGGAGAGGAACCACAGGAGGGAGGGTGAGGAGCGACGGAGTATGAAGAGGGACGAGGAGCGAGATACAGCAGGGGGAGGAGCCACAGGAGGGAGGGAGTATGAAGACGGACAAGGAGTGAGATACAGCAGGGAGAGGAACCACAGGAGGGAGGGTGAGGAGTGACGGAGTATGAAGACGGACAAGGAGTGAGATACAGCAGGGAGAGGAACCACAGGAGCGAGGGTGAGGAGTGACGGAGTATGAAGAGGGACGAGGAGTGAGATACAGCAGGGAGAGGAACCACACACGTGGAGACCACCTTCGCCATCGCTGCTTCGCGCTGAATCTTGGTCATGTTTGAATGGATGCACACGGCCTTCAGCTTCGAAGGAAGACCAGACACCTGGAGGAGACACGGCTTGTGAGGCATTAAGTAATGTCAGTTAACCCTTTAACTCGTCGCCTGATCTTTGGTGAAATACCCCCTATGCTGTCATGCACAGAACAGGGCAAAACTACAGCCGAGGCGCCGGACTAACATCATAACGTTCTGTACCGTTGTATACTGATGGTTTTAAACGGACGGGCAGACTAGACGGCAGATTCTACGAATCCCTGTCTGGACGGCACACGATAGAAACGGTTCCGCGACCGACACGTATGAAGGGAACCTGATTATTAGCACAAAACCTTAAACAGCAATTACAACGGAGACATGTTACCTGATCATCCATGAGCGAAACGAGCGGAGAGATCACCAGGGTGATGCAAGGAGACCTCTTGGCATAAATATACGCTGGCAGCTGGTAACACAGAGACTTCCCCATCCCTGTAGACAGAATGACCAGCGAAGAAAGTCCTGCAAGAGGAGGGGGCGGATGAGAGGCCGACCAGAGGAGAGAAGGAGGGGTGAGAGGCCGGCCAGAGGAGAGAGGGAGGGGTGAGAGGCCGGCCAGAGGAGAGAGGGAGGGGTGAGAGGCCGGCCAGTGGAGAGAGGGAGGGGTGAGAGGCCGGCCAGTGGAGAGAGGGAGGGGTGAGGGGCCGGCCAGTGGAGAGAGGGAGGGGTGAGGGGCCGGCCAGAGGAGAGAGGGAGGGGTGAGAGGCCGGCCAGTGGAGAGAGGGAGGGGTGAGAGGCCGGCCAGTGGAGAGAGGGAGGGGTGAGAGGCCGGCCAGTGGAGAGAGGGAGGGGTGAGAGGCCAGCCAGTGGAGAGATCCAAGTTCATGGATGCACACCTGACAGAATCCTCATAACAGCCTCTTCCTGTCCAGGACGGAAGCTTTGATATCCTAACTCAGAAAGTGCCTCATACACCTCCGCGGGTGCCTCTGTGAGAAAACAGAGAAACACAAGTCATACATACTCCGTCCAGCTGTATCACACACTGTATACATACTGTGCGCCGGCTGTATCACACACACACACACACACACCAGGCTGTATAACATGCGCTATACACGTTGTGCGCTGGCTGTATAACACGCGCGCTTTATACACATTGTGCGCTGGCTGTATCACACGCGATATATACACATTGTGCGCTGGCTGTATCACACGCGATATATACACATTGTGCGCCGGCTGTATCACACGCGCTATATACACATTGTGCGCCGGCTGTATCACACGCGCTATATACATGTTGTGCGGTGGCTGTATAACACATGCTTTATACACGTTGTGCGCCGGCTGTATCACACGCGCTATATACATGTTGTGCGGTGGCTGTATAACACATGCTTTATACACGTTGTGCGCCGGCTGTATCACACACACTATATACACGCAGAGCCGGCCTTAGGTGTTCTGGCGCCCTGTGCGGACTACTCCTCTGGCGCCCCCCCATCCCAAAAAAAGAAAGGAATAAAAACTTGTAACAAAACCCCAATCACTATATACCACGCCAAACATTGATGTGGTGTAGGCCTACCACTTCATTGTCTGGCTTAGTAGGAGGGATGCACCTAAACGAATTCTGGACTGAAACCGAAAGTGCATTTACCTGGCCATATATATATATATATATATATATATATATATATATATATATATATATATATATATATATTTTTATACATATATATATATACAGCTCCTTTTCCTTCTCTTCGCTCCTCTTCTTCAGTTCTTCTGTCTTCTTCCGGTTTAGAGGGCACGGACAGCAGTGGGCGCGGCTTCAGTGTTGTGCGCCGGGATCTGACAGCAAACCCCGGCGCACAGCAGCTGTTGCCGCGCAGATCACAAGTGATTTTAAGCCGGGTTTAAAGACCTCCGATACCACTCCCTTGCGAGCCTGCTCCTCCAGCGGCGGACATTACTGTCCGTCTCTGGAGGGGTGCCGGGTGCCCCCCTGATGAGCGGCACCTGCTAGGTACGCTGCTGGCGGCAGCGGTACGCTACGGTGGCGTCGGACCCCGCGGCGGCGCCCCCTGGAGTGTGGCGCCCTGTGCGGTCGCACAGGTCGCACACCCCAAAGGCCGGCCCTGTATACACGTTGTGCGCCGGCTGTATCACACACACTATATACACGTTGTGCGCCGGCTGTATCATGTGCTATATACACGTTGTGCGCCGGCTGTATCACACGCGCTATATACACGTTGTGCTCTGGCTGTATCACACATACTGCGCTAACTGTATCGCACTCGCTATATACACGTTGTGTGCCGGCTGTATCACACACGCTATATACACGTTGTGTGCCGGCTGCATCACACACGCTATATACACACATTGTGTGCTGGCTGTATCCCACACGCTATATACACGTTGTGCGCAGGCTGTATCACACACACTATATACACGTTGTGCGCCGGCTGTATCACACGCGCTATATACACGTTGTGCGCAGGCTGTATCACACACACTATATACACGTTGTGTGCCGGCTGCATCACACACGCTATATACACACATTGTGTGCTGGCTGTATCCCACACGCTATATACACGTTGTGCGCAGGCTGTATCACACACGCTATATACACGTTGTGTGCCGGCTGCATCACACACGCTATATACACATTGTGTGCTGGCTGTATCCCACACGCTATATACACGTTGTGCGTCGGCTGTACCACACACACTATATACACGTTGTGCTCTGGCTGTATCACACATAATGCGCTAGCTGTATCACACTCGCTATATACACGTTGTGTGCCGGCTGTATCACAAGCGCTATATACACGTTGTGCGCCGGCTGTATCACGCACACTATATACACGTTGTGTGCCGGCTGTATCACACGCGCTATATACACGTTGTGTGCCGGCTGTATCACACTCGCTATATACACGTTGTGTGCCGGCTGTATCACACGCGCTATATACACGTTGTGTGCCGGCTGTATCACACGCGCTATATACACGTTGTGTGCCGGCTGTATCACACGCGCTATATACACGTTGTGTGCCGGCTGTATCACGCGCTATATACACGTTGTGCTCTGGCTGTATCACACATAATGCACTAGCTGTATCACACACGCTTTATACACGTTGTATGCCGGCTGTATCCCACACGCTACATACACGTTGTGTGCCGGCTGTATCCCACACGCTATATACATGTTGTGTGCCGGCTGCATCACACACGCTATACACATGTTGTGCGCCGGCTGTGTACATACCCTGTATTCGGCCCCCTGGTTCCAGTTCATACAGAGGCTGCATTGGTGGAGGAGGTTTGGGGGGCTCATACTGCGGTCTCACCACATCCAGAGGGGCAACGGCCCCCGGGCTGCAGTCGCTCAGATCCCGTGTAGGAGCCGATACTAAACCGAAAAGCAGAACACAAAGATTCGCGCTTGCTTCCACGAACAGAAAATAAAGAAAACATGAGGAACATTTTCAGCAGCGTCTTGCGTTCACACAGCGTACCGAAGATTGTTTGCATTGAGCCAGACCACAATATCCCATCAGCTCCCATCATTCAGCTCTTTGCTGTCGGTGTAATCGATGCTGGACACACATTTTGTGCAAATTATTGTCTTGCAGGGGTTAATATTTTGTATTTTCACCCTGTTGTCCCCGTTTCTATGTGTATTAAAGGTAGAATAGACATTCTTCAGTTACTTCCCTAATCCCTTCACCTCTGTTGTGTATCGGCCATCGTGTCGAGGTCTGCGTAATCCCTGCCATTGTGTTAATCATGTTAACCCTTTCATGTTTCCCGTCAGTTCCCCTCCCCCGGTAAAATGGTTATAAAAACGTCCCTATAAAGTGTGTTCTCCAGATCCTGACTGCTGCGTCGTGAAAAACGTGAAAAAGCACCTGCGGCAGCGACAGCCGGGGACGTCCCGCTAGACCCCCTGATTTCCATTAGTCTGTACCCCAATAAGGGCATTCGTGTACATGCCAGACCGCATGTGCATGTGTGTATATATGTATATCCACACACCTGTGTACTGGTCAGGGTGTATGCTTCGGTGCACATATACTTATTGTTTTATATAGCGTCATCATATTCCAAAGCGCTGTACAATGGGTACACAGCAGTGCATGACATAAAAATTTGAAGCAAGAGGCGAGGGGAGCCTCGCTCATACAAGCTTAAGTGTATTTCAGAGTTTACTCGCACTCACCCGCATCAGGCCGGTACTGAGTGTTTGTCTTCCTGGCCACCTCCTCCAACGTAGGTAACTCCACTTCATCTTCTTCGGGATCCGACTCCTTCAGCGGCTGCACCGGAACTGCACAAGTAAACACAACCGAGACGCACAGTGTACGGCGTTTCTGTATAATCACCTAATTGCCACAAGGCCGGGGCAGACCGTGCGGCACGAGGGCGGCAGCCCACCCGCCCCAGACACAGTGTCCTGATCCCAGCATGAGAGCGGCCACACATCCACTCCAGACCCAGTGCCATATGGACTGAGAGGGAGCGGGAACTCATCCCCCTGGACATATTGCTCTGGGGAGCAAGAGAGAAAATTTGCCAACGTGTATTTAGGGGAACAACCGTGTGGCTGTAGACGGTGTTCTAGGGGCTCCTCTGCTGACACCCCGTTGCTATAGGTCATTTTATAGCCCTTCTGTTGGTTGAATTAATGGTCGAATTCTCCTCAGAAAAAGTTATTTCCTTTAATAGATTATGCGCATAATCGAGACAAGGCACACAACACAGAAAAGTCGAAGCGTTGTCTAATTACGTATTTGGATTACATGGTTTATATAACTTCTTATACTTCTTATCTGCTTCTAATAGCATGCATCATTCTGATTGGTTACTTTTTAAGCAGGTTACGCCTCTTAGTAGATATGTTGGCGGGAACTCGTGATACATCATAGACTAGACATTTTCTGCTGTCTTTGTCAGCAATAATATTTATGGTAACATAAGCATTTTTCTAACACCTTCTTTACAGCAGTTTATCCCCCCAACCAAGAGAAGACCTGGTTAATGGGGATAACAACAAATACAATTATGAATTTTGTTATGGGAGGCTTTTTATGTGGTACAAATACACTTCGTGACCAAGGCTGTTGTAACATTTCTGCTCTGATTGTAATTTTCTTCTCTTTCATTTACTGAACTCATAAATTATATATTGGGGTTTTTTTTCCCAGGACAAGAAGGGCTTTCTTTATATACCATTATTTTGATCATATAATCTAACTTACTATAAAAAGATATGGTGAAAAAACCCTTTTATAAAGACATTTATTTGAAAAATGTTTATGTACAGCGATACCACCCATGCATACGTTTGTCAGGTTGTTTGGGGCCAAAAAGGGAACATTTGTTTCTGAAGTTGGACATCTGGTTACTCTGCGCCCATGTCCTATTTGGGAGATCTTTGAAGCTGGCCAATTCAATTTAGCCATCAATCCATTTTTGAAAAGTAGACATCCTATGGGTATTTCATTTGATAGAATTTAAACTCTTTCTGAGCCAGGATTTTTTCAGATACAGGGATAATTTTGGATGGTTCCTCTGACGGTGACATCACTGGAGAATTTATTTATTTGTTTTCGCCATTTCTTTATGTTCTATATATTTTACTAATCCGATGTTGATTAGTAGGCTGGGCTTGCATAGTTAAAAGGGACAAACCCTGTAAGTTATTTTTTAGTGGGCACTGACATCTTACGAGAGGCAATATGTCTCGCTATGGCACTTATGGTCGCTCTCACAGCGCGTTCCGGGGTGGGTTTTTGGTGTCGCTGAATGCCTTGATCGTCTCCCAAGTTCTTTTAAAGGAGACTGCCGCCATATTGTATACTGTGCATGTTGTCGCACCAGGGAGCGATCACACGGGGCCCCTGAATGCCTCGATATTGAGGCATTACAGCAACACTGTCTGGGCAAAGAAATAAATCTATGATCACTTTCTAAGCTCATTTATTACTAGCACATCATTGCTCATTAAGGGGTCAAAGTATACCATAGCAGCAGGGACAGTTTGGTCAATGGGAGTGCATGGGGGGCTGCGACCAATAAAAGTGTCTATTCCTTCGCAGTCATACTATGGGGACTGGCACAAGCAGCCCGGTTTAACCTTACGGTATGAGGGCGTCAGATGCCGTTTCCTGGAACACCCTCACTACACCGACCCTTCTTACTCGGTTTAGTAAAATGCGTGTGATTATTACGTATAAACCCAGGAAAGATCTGGGAAGTCTGCGGTACCTGCGCCAGGACATTGTGACGCCCAGTGCCCTGTTCTCCCGCATCGGAAACAAGTGTCCTCGCCGCGGTTAAAATGCTTTCCTCCTCCTCCGAACTGCTCTCCTTTCTTCTGCCACTTCTGCTTCCACATCTGTAAGTTAACATACGACAGCATTAAGTACAGACTAAATCCGTCATCGAGGGGTTCATTCAACCGTATAGCCGACTGACAAGCTGGAGACATGCAAAGTCTGCCACGAAAGGAGGCCTGATGGAGAACCATGTGTGGTTTGCTGTGTCTATTGCATGTAAACGACCCCCTTGTACGGTTTAAATACATTGGCGTTGCCGGATGACGGAGTGAACTGCCAACACTCCCTTCTCTTCTTCACTCCACACCAAGCGTTTTGAGTGACTGGTGGTGGCGTATATTGTGTTCCTCAGCTCTTTTGAGCGGAGGTGCCCAGCCGGGGTACAAGGGGGTTCTGTCAAAACAAGAATGAAGAATGAGGTGTGTATAGACTGCTGGGCGGGAATTGGGGGCTACTGCTGTGTATGCCGGTATGAGAGGTTGCTGGACGAATAGCTTCTATATTTCGGTAACCTCTGGGCCCCGCTACCTGTTTCCTCAGTCTCGTCCCATTCAGCACATAGCCTTTAACATAGGTTTTCTTCTTTAGATTGATTCGGACAAAGTTCTCCGTCTTCCTTTGAGGAGCTCTGCTGCGAGAGAGAACGAGAAGCAGTGTACAGGTTAGAAGAGGTTAGCACCATACGTGTTGCAATAGACAAATGAACGTGCGGCGCAGTATTGGGGTCTCTGCCGGATCCCGGCATTACCTGGCGTTCCTCTCGGAGCGCGCCACCATCCTGGGCGCAGCCTCTTCATCCACATCTCCCAGGAGGTTTTCAGTGGCCCTGGCCATTAGATTCTGTTTGAGTGGTCTCTCCAGCGGGGTCTCTTGGTTCTGCTCCGTTCCACCGGCTTCTGGCGTTTCACTTGTGCATTCTGACTTTAACTTATTTTTGGGCTTTGTCTTGCGTCTCTTCTTACAGTTTTCTGGGCTTAAGCCCTGGGGGGGATCAGCCGGGGTCTTTCGCTTTCTGTTAACCCTACGGCTCGTTTCCGTCCCATCGGTCTCATTGCAGGTGACCTTACATGCCCCTGAGGATAAGTTGTCCATCGCCTGCGCTTTCTGTCTGTTACCTCGGCCTCGTCCCGAGAGCGTCTCCTCCGCCTCCTGACTTTTACCGTCAGCTCGTTGGATGCGGCCACTGCAGGCTGTTCGTCCACCATGCCGATTTCTGCTCAAGGACACAGCCGTTTCATCTACTGTCCTGTCCGTCGCTTCGAAGTCTCGGTTTACCCTCTCATCAGCGGCTGAATCTTTGTAGGGCAGCAGGCTACCGGCTTGGGAGTGCGGTCTGCCCTCGGTTTCCCTACAGCTCGTTAGCTCCGCTGCAGCCGTGTCTTTCTGGTCCAGGCATGGAGAGGGAGAAGGCTCCTCTGTACAAGGAGGCAGTTCTTTCGGCTCCATAAGCGAGTCACTCTGCTCTCTTTGGGCATTCGAGGAAGGCGAGTCTGCGCCGAGAGATCCGCACTCCCACCCCTGCGCATGAAACTTCTTGGTGACATTGCTGGCTGTGCCTCCTGTTATCCGACATCGACCTCCTTCGGCTAAACTACCCCCTTCCTTTAGCAGTTCACACCTTTCCAGCCAGTCTGGGTTCAGAGAGGTCATACGCTGTCCAACCATAGTCTGCAGCTGGTGGAGTTTCTTGCTGCGCTGAGGAGTTAAACTGGTTTTGATCGGAGGCATCCTCTGCGGAAGCAGAAGGTCGCTTCCATCGCACTCGCTCGCTGGATCAGCGGATTTGACAGCAGGCGCCGGAGACCCCGAATCTCCTACATTTAGCGTAGCGCTCTGCCGACGGTCCGGAGCAGGTGACGCACATCGGGTAACGGCCTTTCTCAGAGACGTGGGGCGCTCCTAGGAGGGAATTTAAAGTGCATGTGAGTAAGGGGACAGAAAGGGGCACCTGTTTTCAATCTGCGTCTTTACGGAGACGCAGAGAGGGACACTAAACTCCCCCCCCGGTCTAAAGAACGGGGGGGGGGCGATGCGCCTGGCTCTGCTGGTAAGAATGGAATCTCTTTACAGCCCAAAAACGGCTCCAGCTGTCTAGGAACGTGTGGTTGTTCCTTAGCTGCAGGCATGGGGGCTGGTTGTTTACTACTATCCCTCGCTTTACACTCCTCACCCTCTTTTTCCACCCCGTGTAACATTGTCGACCTTCAGCTCATCAGAAATCATGGCTTTCCGGTCCCTTTCTGCTGCAGTCGGTGCCTTTAAAGTACATCGCCTTGTGCTTTATTCACAGCTCATATCTAATATTATATTTTATCTGTTAAGCGCATGTACCGGTTACAGTATAATAATCAGGAGGTACGCCAAGTGCAGACATTTCATGTAAAGACGGGGGTACAATAGGTACGAATACATTAGGAAAGGAGACCCCTGTCCAGTAGAGTTAATAACGGGACCGATCCTGATGCACAGACTGAATGTACTGCCTTTCCGCCACGGGGTCCGCGCAAACCCCTATCCAATTTACCCAAAGAAAAGCCGATAGCTTCAGAGGACAGAGGGAAAGAGAGGAATCCAGACAGAAAGAGGGAGAGGGGAGCGGGCGTCAGCCTTAATAGCTACTACTTATAATTAACTCATCTCACACGGCCCCCTTATCAATAACACGGCCCCCTTATCAATAACACTGCCCAGTCACCTGCTTATTAATACTGCCCCCTCCCGCCTCATCAATACCCCCTGTTTATTAACACTGGCCAGTCACCTGCTTATTAATACTGCCCCCTCCCGCCTCATGAATACCCCCTGTTTATTAACACTGGCCAGTCACCTGCTTAATAATACTGCCCCCTCCCGCCTCATGAATACCCCCTGTTTATTAACACTGCCCAGTCACCTGCTTATTAATACTGCCCCTCCTGCCTCATCAATACCCACTGTTTATTAACATAATCAACTTATTATTAATGCCCCTTCTCTACAATTACTACTAGCTGTTATTAATACTGCCCCCTCCCCATTTAATAACATATCCTGCTTATTAACACTGCCCCCTCCCGACTCATCAATACCCCCGGTTTATTAATACTGCCCCATTTAATACAATCAACTGTATTGATTTAATTAATGCCCCTTCCCTGCGATCACTACTAGTTGTTATGATGAAGTTTACCTACTTATACCGCCACGCCAATCACACTTATTGACCTCTTAAGCAGCATAAGCTTTCCATCCCCCTTGCAGACGACACTCGGCTTTCCATCCCCCTTGCAGACGACACTCGGCTTTCTATCCCCCTTGCAGGCGACACTCGGCTTTCCATTCCCCTTGCAGACGACACTCGGCTTTCTATCCCCCTTGCAGACGACACTCGGCTTTCCATCCCCCTTGCAGGCGACACTTGGCTTTCCATCCCCCTTGCAGGCGACACTCGGCTTTCCATCCCCCTTGCAGGCGACACTCGGCTTTCCATCCCCCTTGCAGGCGACACACGGCTTTCTATCCCCCTTGCAGGCGACACTCGGCTTTCTATCCCCCTTGCAGGCGACACTCGGCTTTCTATCCCCCTTGCAGGCAACACTCGGCTTTCCATCCCCCTTGCAGGCGACACTCGGCTTTCTATCCCCCTTGCAGGCGACACTCGGCTTTCTATCCCCCTTGCAGGCGACACTCGGCTTTCTATCCCCCTTGCAGGCGACACTCGGCTTTCTATCCCCCTTGCAGGCGACACTCGGCTTTCCATCCCCCTTGCAGGCGACACACGGCTTTCTATCCCCCTTGCAGGCGACACTCGGCTTTCTATCCCCCTTGCAGGCGACACTCGGCTTTCTATCCCCCTTGCAGGCGACACTCGGCTTTCCATCCCCCTTGCAGGCGACACTCGGCTTTCTATCCCCCTTGCAGGCGACACTCGGCTTTCTATCCCCCTTGCAGGCGACACTCGGCTTTCTATCCCCCTTGCAGGCGACACTCGGCTTTCTATCCCCCTTGCAGGCGACACTCGGCTTTCCATCCCCCTTGCAGGCGACACTCGGCTTTCTATCCCCCTTGCAGGCGACACTCGGCTTTCTATCCCCCTTGCAGACGATACTGTTTCCGAGACATAATTACCCGAAGGAAACGCTTGTGATCATTTTACCGCTTCCTGACTCTCACCTTCACAGCTGATCCGAAATTGGCTTTTAGTTTCATCCCAAAGTATTGTGCCGAGGCCTTCAGAGACTCTCGCTCCTTCGAGGACATCTTGGGCGCGTTCGCAGGGGTCTCGTTAGCGCGATTCAGATGCTCGCCCCAAGAGCTGGAAACCTGAAAGACACCGGAAACAGGCCAAGGTATTCTGAGCCCCCCGAACTACATCAGCATCTCCTACTACTACAGCAGCATTAATACCCTCCGCTGTCACAGATAATCCCCCACAGCCACTGGGAGGAAACCCCACAGGAAAGGGGGGACCCCAGGGCCACTGGGAGACAGGACAGAAACTCCACAGAGAGAGCCGGGGGGTCCTGTAGCCAAGGGAAGAGAGGAGGGGAACCTTGCCAAAAAAAGCCAGAACCCAGAGGCAGTACTGTCACCAGAATGATATAATATATATATATATATATACTATCCGTACCGTTAGCACTTGCCAATGCGGCGCTGTCACTGGCGGTAGTATTACTCGCAGCATTTTGTACCGGTTGTCGCATCGCCTCACCTGGTGCCCCTTGTCACTTTTGGGGCTCTTGGCCGGAACGTCAGACGTGTCCCCGGTCGGTCCATTGTTCTCGCTCGGCAGGTCCCGTTTCAAAGCTCGGTACTCCTTATATAGGGCTAGCGGGGAGAGGGTTTGGCAGGAGGGCAGTTAATACTCAGTAATATCACTCGATCTGTCGTAGGGACAGGAGACCCACAGCCACAAACGGTATAGAGTATCAGTCACAGAGCCCCGGCCCTTCCTTTAGTTCCAGAATATTCCGAGAGGGAAGAACACAGACGCCGACGCCGGCCACTCGTCAGGGTTTTATACCCGCGTAGCAGCAGGCGGCATGGCTGCACACTGGCAGCCCGTGGCTGCACACTACAGCCCCGGAGCGGGTAAGTATGGGGCATCTCCCCGCTACGTCCGATGCCAGCCCAAGAAAATATCAAAACGGTCTCTATTTATACATTTTACTAAATAATCGGTAATAAAAATGGCTGTAAGAGTCTTTATCACTCACCCCGGGTCTCTTCTGGCGCGTTCTCCACATCTACCTACCGACAGGAAGAGGGCAAAGAGTGAGCGCCGACACGTGTAACCGGCAGCATCACGCGGCGCTGGGGGCGAGCAGCCCCTCATGGTGTCTTCTAAATACAAACACGCTGGGCTTTATCAAGCTTTTTAGACCTTTTTTTGGCTGCTTATGTGGCATTTCTAAGAATAGTCTATTATATTTACCCCGATTAATGGAAATGCTGTTTCTATACACATTATTGAGGCTTTAAGGGCTGAAGAACCCTGCGAGGCCCTCATACCCAGCAAACATTCTGACCTCCTAGAAAAGAGCGACAGTCCCTCAAACACTAAGCCAAAACAAACGCCCCAAAACGAAGCCTTATCTTCCTGCCCCATTAGTCTTATTTACCACCCACCCTCGTGCTGCAGTTCCCTTCTTCACTTACCCTGTTCGGCTTCCTTTCATGCTGTTTTAAAAACTCGTTCTCCCACTTCTTAAGGAGACATTTCACCGCGTCGTAGCGCTCCATGACCGGGTCTCTACAGACAAGGATGAGGGTCAGATATTATTAACGGTTGATAATCCGCCAGATACCGGCGGGGACAGATATTATTAACGGTTGATAATCCGCCAGATACCGGCAGGGTCAGATTTTATTAACGGGTGATAATCCGCCAGATACCGGTAGGGTCAGATATTACTAAAGGGTGATAATCCGCCAGATACCAGCGGGGTCAGATATTATTAACGGGTGATAATCCACCAGATACCGGCGGGGTCAGATATTACTAAAGGGTGATAATCCGCCAGATACCGGCGGGGTCAGATATTAAAGGGTGATAATCCGCCAGATACCGGTGGGGTCAGATATTATTAAAGGGTGATAATCCGCCAGATACCGGCGGGGTCAGATATTAAAGGGTGATAATCCGCCAGATACCGGTGGGGTCAGATATTACTAAAGGGTGATAATCCGCCAGATACCAGCGGGGTCAGATATTATTAACGGGTGATAATCCACCAGATACCGGCGGGGTCAGATATTACTAAAGGGTGATAATCCGCCAGATACCGGCGGGGTCAGATATTAAAGGGTGATAATCCGCCAGATACCGGTGGGGTCAGATATTACTAAAGGGTGATAATCCGCCAGATACCGGCGGGGTCAGATATTATTAACGGGTGATAATCCACCAGATACCGGCGGGGTCAGATATTACTAAAGAGTGATAATCCACCAGATACCGGCGGGGTCAGATATTACTAAAGGGTGATAAATCCACCAGATACCGGCGGGGTCAGATATTACTAAAGGGTGATAATCCACCAGATACCGGCGGGGGTCTGATATTAACGGGTGATGTTAGCGATTAGTATTATTACTATTATTATGATTATACATCCCCCCTCCAGTCCTGGAAAGCCCCAGCTGTTCCCGTCCTAAACTATACCCCGCACTGACCGCAGGCTCCGCCGCGCCTCCCGCCGTTCCCCGGCTCTCGCTCCGTTTTTTTGTATTATTAATAGAATTTCACGTTTCCGTCCTGATACAGATTCCAGCTGTCAAAACAACCGCGGGAAACGAAGCAGCCAATCACGAGCCGGGGCTTGGCGGCCAATCATAGCAGTCAATGGACAAAGAGACCAATCATAGCAAGCGGTAACAAGTATTCCGGACGCAGGAGAAAAAAAAAAAACCTTCACTCCTGTCACGTGACATCGGTGCCAAATCATTTCTCAGAGTTGTAAGCACAGCTCTCGCGATGTCCCGGAAGTGTCGCTCGGCCATCTTTCTGGAGGTCGGTGATGATTTGTTTCTCTATATTTCAGCGTATCTGCTGTTTAGGACTCTTTGAGCCACGGCGATGACGTCATGGTGACGTTGTTTGAAGTCATTACATCGCGATCAGGAAGTGTGTGTTGAGAAAAGGAACCGAGCAACGAACTGTGATCAACAATAAGCGACAGCCAGTGGAGGTGATTTACCCCACCTTGGGTAAGACGGAATGTAGCCCCCTGGGCAAAAGAACAAAAATCCAAGGGGTAAAGGGCAGCTGATAGCAAATAGCTTAATAGGGGATAGAAGAAACATATCTGGGGGTAAAGGGGGGGCAACTAGAATGGAAGCATGAGGGATATGCCCTGGGAATCTCCTCCTGGCAGGGTTATGGCACGCCAGGGGCTCCTCCTGGCGGCCTTATGGCGCGCCGGGGGCTCCTCCTGGCAGCCTTATGGCGCGCCGGGGGCTCCTCTTGGCGGCGTTATGGCGCACCGGGGGCTCCTCCTGCCGGTGTTATCGCCCCAGGTCTAACCCCACCACAGCTGGTCCCCTCTGTGCCCCCCGCTGCCATCGCTGCCGTAACGTCACCCCCACTAAGCTCTCTTCTCGTTGCTTTTTTGGTTCTAGATTTTTCCAAAATCCCGACGGAATGTTCCACGGAATTCCTGCGCCCGCCGGCATCGTGGGTGAGTTACAAACGTTATTATTGAGCGGGTGCCAGCATGGAAATACCGGGACATACCCCCAACTGCGCGCTAGGGCCTCGCGGTCTGTATAAAACATACCCCAGACTGCACGCTAGGGCCTCGCGGTCTGTTTAAAACATACCCCAGACTGCGTGCTAGGGCCCCGCGGTCTGTATAAAACATACCCCAAGACTGCGTGCCCAAGGCCCCGCGTTCTGTATAAAACATACCCCAGACTGCGTGCCCAAGGCCCCGCGGTCTGTATAAAACATACCCCAAGACTGCGTGCCCAAGGCCCTGCGGTCTGTATAAAACATACCCCAGACTGCACGCTAGGGCCCCGCAGTCTGTATAAAACATACCTAATACACCGCTAATAACTGGAGAGATGAAAATACTGTGAGCGATTCCCTTTATTACTCCGATGTGTTCTGCTATGGATGGATGGACGGACGGACGGACGGACGGATGTATGTGGTGTATATAAGATCCTGCAGCTACTCAAGAGTTATAGGTTTCCTGTGCGGTATGTGCGATGCGCAGAGTTCTAGGTTTCCTCTGCGGTGTGTGCGATGCAGGGTTCTAGGTTTCCTCTGCGATGCGGGGTTCTAGAGTTCCTCTGCGGTGTGTGCTAGACGGGGTTCTAGAGTTCCTCTGCGGTGTGTGCAATGCAGGGTTCTAGGTTTCCTGTGCGGTGTGTGTGATGCAGGGTTCTAGGTTTCCTGTGCGATGTGGGGTTCTAGAGTTCCTCTGCGGTGTGTGCTAGGCGGGGTTCTAGATTTTCGCTGCGATATGTGCGATGCGGGGTTCTAGGTTTCCTCTGCTGTGTGTGTGCGATGCGGGGTTCTAGGTTTCCTCTGCTGTATGTGCTCGTGATACACATGAAACAAACTTCTGATTTTTTGTTTGTTCTGTTCTTTAGCCCCGGGAAATAAGCCGGAACTTTACGAGGTGAGGAACAATATGGTGCCTGCGCTGGGGGTTCTGGGTCAGAGCCGGTCAGTGAGCATGTATAACCCACCGAATCCCGAGGCCGGGGGTCTGGGTCAGAGCCGGTTAGTGAGCTCGTATAACCCACCGAATCCCGAGGCTGGGGTTCTGGGTCAGAGCCGGTCAGTGAGCTTGTATAACCCACCGAATCCCGAGGCTGGGGGTCTGGGTCAGAGCCGGTTAGTGAGCTCGTATAACCCACCGAATCCCGAGGCTGGGGGTCTGGGTCAGAGCCGGTTAGTGAGCTCGTATAACCCACTGAATCCCGAGGCTGGGGGTCTGGGTCAGAGCCGGTCAGTGAGCTCGTATAACCCACTGAATCCCGAGGCTGGGGGTCTGGGTCAGAGCCGGTCAATGAGCTCGTATAACCCACCGAATCCCGAGGCTGGGGGTCTGGGTCAGAGCCGGTCAGTGAGCTCGTATAACTCACCGAATCCCGAGGCTGGGGGTCTGAGTCAGAGCCGGTCAGTGAACTCGTATGGCCCACCGAATCCCGAGGCTGGGGGTCTGGGTCAGAGCCGGTCAGTGAACTCGTATGGCCCACCGAATCCCGAGGCTGGGGGTCTGAGTCAGAGCCGGTCTAATGGTCTCTGGACTCTTCCTGGTCCCTTGGGCTGGATTTAATAAAAACCCAATAAAAAACGCTTCGGTCGGTGGGTGGAATAGTGGGGCCCCTCATCCTGATAACGCCGTCTCCTTGTCTGTTACAGGAGGTCAAGCTGTACAAGAATGCCCGTGAAAGAGAGAAGTAAGCCTGGGAGCGGCTCGCGTGACAGGATACTCAATATCACATTTTACATTTCATTGGGTTAGGGTCGGTGCCGGTGGTACGGCAGTGAAGTTTGGGTTAGGGTATGAGCTGGTGGTATGGAGGTGAGGTTTGGATTAGGGTCGGTGGCGGTGAGGTTTGGGTTAGGGTCGGTGCCGGTGAGGTTTAGGTTAGGGACGGTGCCGGTGAGGTTTGGGTTAGGGTCGGTGGCGGTGAGTTTTGGGTTAGGGTCGGTGGTGGTGAGGTTAGGGTCGGTGCCGGTGGGGTTTGGGTTAGGGTCGGTGATGGTGAGGGTAGGGTTGGTGGCGGTGAGGTTTGGGTTAGGGTCGGTGCCGGTTAGGGTCGGTGCCGGTGAGGTTTGGGTTAGGGTCGGTGCCGGTGAGGTTTGGGTTAGGGTCGGTGCCGGTGAGGTTTGGGTTTGGGTCGGTGGCGGTGAGGTTTGGGTTAGGGTCGGTGCCGGTGAGGTTTGGGTTTGGGTCGGTGGCGGTGAGGTTTGGGTCGGTGGCGGTGAGGTTTGGGTTAGGATCGGTGCCGGTGAGGTTTGGGTTTGGGTCGGTGGCTGTGAGGTTTGGGTTTGGGTCGGTGGCTGTGAGGTTTGGGTTAGGGTCGGTGCCGGTGAGGTTTGGGTTAGGGTCGGTGCCGGTGAGGTTTGGGTTAGGGTCGGTGCCGGTGAGGTTTGGGTTAGGGTCGGTGCCGGTGAGGTTTGGGTTAGGGTCGGTGCCGGTGAGGGTTGGGTTAGGGTCGGTGCCGGTGAGGTTTGGGTTAGGGTCGGTGAGCTTTGGGTTTGGGTCGGTGGCGGTGAGGTTTGGGTTAGGGTCGGTGCCGGTGAGGTTAGGGTCGGTGGCGGTGAGGTTTGGGTTTGGGTCGGTGCCGGTGAGGTTTGGGTTAGGGTCGGTGGCGGTGAGGTTTGGGTCGGTGCCGGTGAGGTTTGGGTCGGTGACGGTGAGGTTTGGGTCGGTGACGGTGAGGTTTGGGTCGGTGCCGGTGAGGTTTGGGTTAGGGTCGGTGCCGGTGAGGTTTGGGTTAGGATTGGGGGAGGGAATCTACTTATAAGACTCTCCTCTAACGCCGTCTCTCTGTTGCCGTGTAACGTGTTCTAGATACGACAACATGGCCGAGCTGTTTGCAGTAGTCAAGACGTTGCAAGCTCTGGAGAAAGCGTATATCAAGGACTGTGTCTCCCCCAGCGAGTGAGTGTTGCTCATAGGGTTAATGTAGTGTGCGCTCGCGCACGCGCATGTCAGTCATGTTGGTGTCTCACTCAGGTACACGGCTGCCTGCTCCCGTCTGCTGGTCCAGTACAAGGCGGCTTTCAAACAGGTCCAAGGGGCGGAGGTGGGGTGTATCGATGATTTCTGCAGAAAGTATCGGGTGAGTCACCAGATTTTATTACCCCCCCCGTGCCGCTGCGATTGCCCCCCGTGCCGCTGCGATTGCCCCCCCGTGCCGCTGCGATTGCCCCCCGTGCCGCTGCGATTGCCCCCCGTGCCGCTGCGATTGCCCCCCCGTGCCGCTGCGATTGCCCCCCCGTGCCGCTGCGATTGCCCCCCCGTGCCGCTGCGATTGCCCCCCCCGTGCCGCTGCGATTGCCCCCCCCGTGCCGCTGCGATTGCCCCCCCGTGCCGCTGCGATTGTCCCCCCCGTGCCGCTGGGATTGCCCCCCCCGTGCCGCTGCGATTGCCCCCCCGTGCCGCTGCGATTGCCCCCCCGTGCCGCTGCGATTGCCCCCCCCCGTGCCGCTGCGATTGCCCCCCCCGTGCCGCTGCGATTGCCCCCCCTGTGCCGCTGCGATTGCCCCCCCCTGTGCCGCTGCGATTGCCCCCCCCTGTGCCGCTGCGATTGCCCCCCCTGTGCCGCTGCGATTGCCCCCCCTGTGCCGCTGCGATTGCCCCCCCTGTGCCGCTGCGATTGCCCCCCCTGTGCCGCTGCGATTGCCCCCCCTGTGCCGCTGCGATTGCCCCCCCTGTGCCGCTGCGATTGCCCCCCCTGTGCCGCTGCGATTGCCCCCCCTGTGCCGCTGCGATTGCCCCCCCTGTGCCGCTGCGATTGCCCCCCCTGTGCCGCTGCGATTGCCCCGCCTGTGCCGCTGCGATTGCCCCCCCTGTGCCGCTGCGATTGCCCCCCCTGTGCCGTTGCGATTGCCCCCCGTGCCGCTGCGATTGTCCCCCCCCCGTGCCGCTGCGATTGTCCCCCCCCGTGCCGCTGCGATTGCCCCCCCCGTGCCGCTGCGATTGTCCCCCCGTGCCGCTGCGATTGTCCCCCCCGTGCCGCTGCGATTGTCCCCCCCGTGCCGCTGCGATTGTCCCCCCCGTGCCGCTGCGATTGTCCCCCCCGTGCCGCTGCGATTGTCCCCCCGTGCCGCTGCGATTGCCCCCCCCGTGCCGCTGCGATTGCCCCCCCCGTGCCGCTGCGATTGCCCCCCCCGTGCCGCTGCGATTGCCCCCCCCGTGCCGCTGCGATTGCCCCCCCCGTGCCGCTGCGATTGTCCCCCCCGTGCCGCTGCGATTGTCCCCCCCGTGCCGCTGCGATTGTCCCCCCCGTGCCGCTGCGATTGTCCCCCCCGTGCCGCTGCGATTGTCCCCCCCGTGCCGCTGCGATTGTCCCCCCCGTGCCGCTGCGATTGTCCCCCCCGTGCCGCTGCGATTGTCCCCCCCGTGCCGCTGCGATTGTCCCCCCCGTGCCGCTGCGATTGTCCCCCCCTGTGCCGCTGCGATTGTCCCCCCCCCGTGCTGCTGCGATTGTCCCCCCCCGTGCTGCTGCGATTGTCCCCCCCCGTGCTGCTGCGATTGTCCCCCCCCGTGCTGCTGCGATTGTCCCCCCCCGTGCTGCTGCGATTGTCACATTGGTTTTAGACCCGCTGTGATACCTTTCAGCTGGATTGTCCTCTTGCTATGGAGAGGATTAAAGAGGATCGACCAATCACCATTAAGGATGACAAGGGAAATCTCAATCGCTGCATCGCCGATATCGTGTCTGTGAGTAACGCTCTGGGGTTACTAACTTTTATTTGGGGGGAACCATTGCTCTGTTTCATATAAGGGGGGAGTAAACTTCCTGTTACTATAAGAAGCGGGGCTGTGATGAAATCACTCGGGCTGTCCGTGTGTGCCGGGGGCGTTACACGCGATCCCAGTAGATGGATCCTGGGGATTGTTAGAAGCGTGGCCCCCCGCGTCTCGTACGTCGGAAGCCCTGATTGTTTAGCGTGGTATATAAAGCAACCTGGACTGTTTCTGATAATGACCCTGAAATAATGTGTGGAAAGCCTCTGATGTAACTCTGATGTCATGATGTTCTCCTTGCAGCTCTTTATCACTGTGATGGACAAGCTGCGTCTGGAGATTCGCGCCATGGACGAGGTATCACAGAGCCTGCTGCCCTCTTACTGCTTTTTCCTCCCCAGTGTCTGGCCTGTCTCCTGCACTGTCCCTTCTCTGTTTCTTTGGCTCTCGCTCTGCCGGCTGTCTCTTCTCCTCGTTAGTTGTAATCTCTTGGTGTCTGCAGATTCAGCCCGACCTGCGAGAGCTGATGGAGACGATGAACCGGATGAGCCATCTGCCCCCTGACTTTGAGGGGCGAGAGAAAGTCAGCCAGTGGTGAGTTTGCGGAGTCTCATTGCGGGTTATTCCTCAGATTTTACGCAGGTTTGCTCCTTCATCCCCTCAGTCCCTCCACCTTGTGCTGCGTGCAGGAGCCCCCATCATGGTTTCGGTCGCTGGCAGAGGCTGTGGGGGGGGGCTGCCCGCGGAGGCTTTGTGCGGGGGGGGCTGCCCGCGGAGGCTTTGTGCGGGGGGGGCTGCCCGCGGAGGCTTTGTGCGGGGGGGGCTGCCCGCGGAGGCTTTGTGCGGGGGGGGCTGCCCGCGGAGGCTTTGTGCGGGGGGGGCTGCCCGCGGAGGCTTTGTGCAGGGGGGGGCTGCCTGCGGAGGCTGTGTGTGTGGAGGGGGGCTGCCAGCGGAGGGGGGCTGCACACGAGGGCTGGGGGGGAGGGCTGTGTAGGTTCACTGAATCCTCTCTGGTCGCTGATAGCTGTATCTGCTGCCGTGGTCTTCCCACAGGTTACAGAAGCTCAGCAGCATGTCCGCCTCTGACGAGTTGGATGATTCGCAGGTCCGGCAGATGCTCTTTGATCTCGAATCTGCGTACAACGCCTTCAACAGATTCCTGCATTCGTAACGGGCCCAGGATTCACTGGGGCCCCAGAGGTGATCCACTGGAGCCCCCCCATTGAGAAGTCTGATTTCCTCTGTCCCTTTGACCTGTTTTTGTGAGAATTCACTCCCTCTGATCACTGCGAACGCCCTAAAGTAACGTCATTACACTAGTGGCAGGAGAGGGACCTGTATGTCTAGAAAAAGATGGACCGCGTTCCATGACTCAGTGCTGCCCCCTACTGAGCATCGACTGTAGTGATTATTATTAATATGCCGCTTCCTGGCATGTCTGGCCAGCGGCCCCCTGCGTTATCTGCATTTATTTAATAAACTGGAAAAACATTGAAAAAGCTTTGAAATAAAGTGAATTTCTAAATGCACGTCTGCCGGTCAGGAAGTGAAATGCGAACGTTGCGTGATAGCGTTGCACGATAGCGTTGCGTGATAGCGTTGCGTGATAGCGTTGCGTGATAACGCAGCGGCCCTTTTGTTCTTTACGCCATTATTTTCATTTTCCTTCAAGGTCGATAAAACTTTTAAAACGTGTTCATTGACTCATCATGAAACAGAGAGACGGGGGGGGGGGTTATTTCCTGTGTAATTACGTAAAGCGTCATCAGCCTCCCTTTACTGGAGGGTTATGGCAGGGACCCCCCGGGGCCGTGGACGGGCCAGAGCGTGGCAGGGAACCCCCGGGGCCGTGGACGGGCCAGAGCGTGGCAGGGAACCCCGATATAACCTGGGAATATCGGTGCTGGGTCCACGTTTTGGTGAGATTCTCTGTAATTGGTAGTCCTTCTCCTGCGAAGGTCAGACTCGCCAGCCTGCAGTTCCCAGAGTCGGATTCCCTCCTCGGGAATCTCTGGTACCTTGCGCGAGTGTTACCTCCGTATAAGAGAGTGTGGGTGTACACAGGATGCCGTCTCTTCCCCTGAACAGCAAGCTCTGCACAGGATGTGGCGCTCGTAGTGAAAGATGGATCCTTCGCCCTCTCCTCTCTACGCTAAAGTCTCCGATAAAAGCAGAAGTGCTCGGGCTTTGCTGGACCCCCTGCTCCAGATGGGCTTCGCAGAGCATCACGCGTGAGTGCATGTTCCGAGTGCACGTTCCGAGTGCACGTTCCCTGCGCAATCCTGCTTTATTGGTTATCTGCATGCTAATCCGTCCTGCCTGCTTTACACGCTGTGTGTGTGTACAATCTGATACACAAATACACAATCTGATAGAGAAATCTGATACAGAAATACACAATCTGATACACAAATACACAATCTGATACAGAAATCTGATACAGAAAAACACAAATACGCAATCTGATACACAAATACACAATCTGATACACAAATACACAATCTGATAGAGAAATCTGATACAGAAAAACACAAATACGCAATCTGATACACAAATACACAATCTGATACACAAATACACAATCTGATAGAGAAATCTGATACAGAAAAACACAAATACACAATCTGATAGAGAAATCTGATACAGAAATACACAATCTGATACACAAATACACAATCTGATACAGAAATCTGATACAGAAAAACACAAATACGCAATCTGATACACAAATACACAATCTGATACACAAATACACAATCTGATAGAGAAATCTGATACAGAAAAACACAAATACACAATCTGATAGAGAAATCTGATACAGAAATACACAATCTGATACACAAATACACAATCTGATACAGAAAAACACAAATACGCAATCTGATACACAAATACACAATCTGATACACAAATACACAATCTGATAGAGAAATCTGATACAGAAAAACACAAATACACAATCTGATAGAGAAATCTGATACAGAAATACACAATCTGATAGAGAAATCTGATACAGAAATACACAAATACACAATCTGATACAGAAAAACACAATCTGATACAGAAATCTGATACAGAAAAACACAATGTGATCGAGAAAGTCGCTTGATTTCGGCTAAATCTCGCAAATGGCAAAATTCAGGTATAAAAAATTAATAAATGGGGGGGGTGATAATGGCTGGTGAGAATTGCTCCTTTTACTGCATGAAAAGGTTAATGTTGGGTGCCCGAGCGTCGCTGTGTAATCGCACCGTGGGATTGGGGACACCAAGTTTTCTTTGGAGAGGAATGTTCCTCGGATTTATCTCTTGGGGCCCTCTGCGGCCCCTCTGCGGCGGCTCCGATGCTGGCCGGGCTCACAAGCTTTGTTTGTAGATAAGACCCAACTCGTTAGGTAAATGAAAGGCATCAAACGCTGTTTGCTTCATTCGTGCCTCACGGGTCAATCAGCAGAATCAGGAATCTGCACTCACTCCCCACAGGAACTCAGGTGCTTAGCTGTGCCAGGAAGGGCCAGCTCCCCAGTAAATCAAAATAGAAAAAGGCTCCAGGCACTCATGGGTTCCATCAGGCAGATTTATTGGAAGAGATGAACAACAACGTTTCGACCTCACGATGAGGTCTTTATCAAGTTGATAAAGACCTCATCGTGAGGTCGAAACGTTGTTGTTCATCTCTTCCAATAAATCTGCCTGATGGAACCCATGAGTGCCTGGAGCCTTTTTCTATTTTGATTCACGGGTCAATCAGGGCGTCACGACTGCTCCTAGGGCAATAAAACATGTGTCATTGTAAAAAGTGCAGCTGTCCATGCGCAGCCCTGATCGCTCGCTGCTACTCACACAAACCTTTGCCACTCACTCACATCTGAGCGTTCGCTCTGTTACCCGCAGACAGAAGGCCCTGGCAGCGACTGGGAGAAGATCAGTGCAGGCGGCAGCCGACTGGTGAGTACAAGGGTGTCTGGCCATTTTTCATAAGGGTATATTTGTGATATTACAGAAGGTCTTAATGGTGAGGTCTGTCACTGCAGATGATAGAAAGGTCTGCAGCAAGGCGGCCATTCCTGGGGCAACAAATCAAATGGCAAGTGATTTAAGAAAATTCGAAGAATGAGGGAGAGCGGCATCTGCAGTTTAATGTTAGAAGAATGGGAGAGAGGGAGACAGTTTAATGTTAGAAGAATGGGGGAGAGCGCGGTGGCTGCAGTTTAATGTTAGAAGAATGGGGGAGAGCGCGGTGGCTGCAGTTTAATGTTAGAAGAATGGAGGAGAGCGCAGCGGCTGCAGTTTAATGTTAGAAGAATGGGGGAGAGCGAGGCGGCTGCAGTTTAATGTTAGAAGAATGGGGGGGAGCGAGGTGGCTGCAGTTTAAAGTTAGAAGAATGAGGGAGAGCGGCATCTGCAGTTTAATGTTAGAAGAATGGGGGAGAGAACGTGCCAGCTGCAGTTTAATGTTAGACGAATGGGAGAGAGCGTGACAGTTTAATGTTAGAAGAATGAGGGAGAGAACGTGCCAGCTGCAGTTTAATGTTAGCAGAATGGGAGGTGTGAAGCAGCTGCAGTTTAATGTTTGATGTAAATTTCTAAGAAAATGAATCTAAGATGGGACCAACGACTGATTAAGGTTTGAGTCCTTACAGCAGGAGAAACGGGCGACTAGACCAGTCAGATGGGGTTGACATGCCAGCAGGTTCTAGGTTTCCTTTAAAGATGTTAAATCGGCACAGACACCTCCCACCCCAAGCAATTTACTAGCACCTCACTGCTCCAGACACGCGGGTCACTTTACTCGTGTTATGTGTCCTCCTGAACATAAATCGCATGGAATCATATATTTTCCTCTTTTTTTATAGGTTGCGATCACATAAAAAGGACCCCACGCTGGATGATCCCATCCCCCAAGAGTTTATTCTCTATCTAATTCCTTCAGGGCCCTTAGGGGACACACTGGAGGATTTCTGGGAACAGAGTCTCAAGCTGTGTGGGTGGAACAAAGCACACGCCAGCTTCCCTCACATGACTTTGTGTGATTTCTTCACGGTATGTGCCATCAAAATTGTAATGTAAGAATCCTACCAACATATCAGCACATAATAACAATCACATTTTCCTTAGTAGGTCTAAAAATTAAGTAAATGCAACAACACATGACATATTATACCATGTTGTGATTTATTCAACAAAAATAAAGCCAAAAGGGAGAAGCCATGTGTGAAAAAACTAAGTACACCCTTACTGCTTCCATAAGAATTAAGATGCTAAGTAGAATACAGGTGCAGCTAACCAAATGCCCTCGATTTACGGATCATTAGCAAGCGTGACAACCTCTATAAAAGTTGAAGTTTGAGCAGTTTGCTGGACTGGAGCATTCAGATGTGTGTTTACACAATGTCAAGGAGGAAAGACATCAGAGAAGCTATTGTTGCTGCCTTCAATCTGTGAAGGGTTACAAGGCCATTTCCAAACAATTTAAATTTCGTGATTAGATTATTCATAAGTGGAAAACATTCAAGACGGTTGCCAATCTTCCCAGGAGTGTCCGTCCCAGCAAATTCACCCGAAGATCAGACAATACTCAGTGCAATACTCAGAAAGTTGCAAAGTGCAAAAAACTGAGTTACATCATGACAGTGACCAAAAAGACTGAACACGTATGGTTTGTTTGGAAGGGTTGCCAGGAGAAAGCCTCCTCTCTCTTAAAGGAATATGGCAGCACGGCTTAGGTTTGCAAAGTTGCATCTGACAAGACTTTGGAACAGCGTCCTTTGGACAGACGAGGCCAAGGTGGAGAAGTGTGGCCATAATGGGCAGCGCAGCACATCAGCACAAACACCGCTGACGTACAGTGTGATTTGGGCTTGTTTTGCAGCCACAGGACCTGGGAACCTTACAGACATTGAGCCGACCATGAACTCCTCTGTATACCAAAGTATTCCAGAGTCAAATGTGAGGCCATCTGTCCAACAGCTAAAGCTTGGCCGGGATTGGGTCATGCAGCAGGACAATGATCCCAAGCACACCAGCAAGTCTACGACAGAATGGCTGAGTAGGAAAAGAATCTGGGTGTTCGAAAGGCCCAGTGAAAGTCCAGAACTCATCCTGATTGAAATGCTGTGGCAGGACCTTATGAGAGCTGCGCATAAACAAATGCCCCCAAACCTCAACGAACTGAAGCAACGCTGTAAAGAAGAGTGCACCAAAATACCTCCACAACAATGTCGAGAGACTGATAAAGAGATCCAGAAAACCATCACTTTCACGTATTGCTGCTAAAGGTGTATTTTTTCACACATGGCTTCTCCATTTTGTCCCACGACGTCCTGATTGCTCTGGCAGCTTCAATCTCCGCCGGCATGAAGCAGCTTCCCTGTCGACCGCATGACTGACCTCGTATGACCTTGTAATCCGTTGTGAGCCGGACTGTTTGACTTTTCTCCTTGTTTTCCGATTTGGCTTATTACCGCGCTCTGCTGTTACTAACCCAGCCATTTCATGAAGTTCCCGGCGCATGGTGCTTGTGCTGATGTTGGATCTCTATATTGGGTGATGCCACAGAGGACGGGAGATTTTGGCACACTGGGAGCTTCAGCACTCGGCAGCCCCACTCTGCTCTTAGCTGCTAAGCTTTTGCTACTCCTAGACACGTTCCTTTTACAACGCACCAGGGAATGCGTCAAAGATGGCATCCTATGACACGGCTATGTTTAAAGTCACCAAGCTCTTCCGCACGACCCATTCTACCACCAATGTCTGTCTATGGAGATGGCCGCCTATGCGATTGGTTTTAAACGCCTGCTAGCAAAGGATGTGGCTGAAATATATAAAGTATTAATTAGGAGGGGTGTCCGAATACTTTTGGTGATATAGTGTGCATACACACTCAAAAACTAACCAACTCACACATACATACATAAACTTACTCTAACAGCAAACACTTACATATACATGCACTCACCCAGCCCATTCACTCTCCTTCTCCCATCATTCATGCAGCTCACACAGCTATCTTTCCCTGTCCCTCCCGCTCCCTTCTGCCGCCCCCTTCTACATACATCACATGACCCTGCTAGGCTCATTGGTCACTTAATGCCTGAGTGTCTTGCACCTGTGGAACACACATCCAGACACTCACACTAACACACACATATCCAGACACTCACACACATGTGCACACACTAACACACAAAAGGAATGACACACACACTAACATACTTAGATACTCACACTAACACACACATAACCAGACAATAACGCACACGTATCCAGGCACTCACACTAACACAACCAGATGCTCACATGTGCACACACTAACACACAAAAGGTATGACACACACACTAACATACACACATTCAGACACTAGCACAATGGGACATTCCCGCTAACACATCTAGACACACACGCACACTAACATACTCAGACACTCAAACTAACACACCCAGACATGCACACACTGACAGTAATATGCCCAGACGCACACACACTTACAAACCACCCCACACACTTACAGTAACATACCCAGAAACACACACAGTTACACTAGCATACCCAGACACTCACATTAACACCCACACTTACCCTAACATGCCTTGATGCTCACACTAACACACACACTAACCGTGTAAAGCTGCACAGGATATAAAGAATGATGCTGCACCCAAGACACGCTAAAGGAAACGGCATGTGGTAGCCCACACAACTTTGTGGTTTGCTCTATACATTGTGGCTTTTGATCAAGACATGAGCTCAATTTACCAAAGAAAAAGATTGCTAAACCTGCGTCTTAGAGGTTAAAAGACTCCAAGAGGCAGAATAAGGTTTAGAGGTTTAGAGAATTAGAGGTTAAACTCTAATACCCCTCCCATTAGGCTGCTGTTACGCAGACGACATGTTTAGCATGCGCCACTGTGGAGTCTGAACTCACCATATTAAGCATAGACTTTAATAACATAGATTTTACGAATGTGAACCCTTTCACCTCTTGTAAAGAGACTCCAGAGTGCGATAAATGATTAATATGGCATTTTCAGGGTGACTTTATCCTAATGTAGAGAGCACTACGAGGGCCACTCGTCGGGTTTGGTTATTTCTTAATGGTTATGAAGCACTACGGCCTGCATTGGGAGATTATGTGTTTTGGGAATGCCTGTCTCATTAGACAGACACTTGCAGAGTGCCCGGGGCAAATGTGTACTTAGAGATGTCACTCATCTTCACTCCCCATGTACCAACTAGCTGATGGAGCCATGGGGCACAGTGGACTCTAACTGCCCTGCAGGACAATCCAGTTATTGCCCCCCCTCAAATGTTGCCCTAGGCCTGGTCCAGAATACTGTTACATACAGTATATTTACCCCAAAACTCTCTCTAACGTGGGTCGCATTTCTCCTTCATCACCAAGACGTTTTAGGCGATGCTTGGCTTCCAGCTTTGTGGGGACAGTTTGGGGAAACCTATCCCAGCGTGACGGCGCCCGGCGCACAAAGCGAGCTCCATAAAGACACGGCTGGATGAGTTTATGGTGGAAGGACTTGGCCGGCCGCACAGAGCCCCGACCTCAACCCCATTGAACATCTTTAGGATGAACTGGAACAGAGACTATGGGCCGAGCGTCTTGTCCAACATCAGCGCCTTACCTCACAAACGCTCTACTGGATGAACGGGTAAAAATCCCACAGAAATGCCCCAAATCTTGTGGAAAATCTTTCCAGAAGAGCGGAAGACGTTATATCTGCAAAGGGGGAACTACCTCACATTAATGTCTATGTATGTAGAATGTGATGTCATCAAAGTCCTTGGTGGTGTAATGTTCAGGTGTCCCAGTACCTTTGTCCATATAGGCTATATATCAATGCTTGTTTAGTCGAAATAGAAAAACCTAAGTGTTCTAACACAGAAGAATATAGGATGGAAGAGAATTAGGGTTTGTGAGACAAGCCAGAATCTGCGCATGCAGCGCACACAAACAATGGATGCCTTGTTCATGTCCTTTTTCTGCCTTAGGTCCCTTGACGGATCATGGCATCTATGGCCCCTTTGCTTATGCTTGGGAAACTTCGGTGCATGAGCAGTGATTCCCATCAGTGGCTTCAGGACACCTTGAGGACCTTGTTGACCCATTGTGTTTGTCTTCTTCTCCTATAGTGTGAAGATTGGAAGGTGGACTCCTTATATAGAGCACTGAGGAGAGCTGGAGACCTCATCCTTCCCTTCTTTCCCAAGACAATATCCCTCTCCCTTTATTCTTCAAGCTCATTCATTGGTTTCTTCATAAACGAGGGTACAGCCACCACTATCAGGAGATTCATGGACATGTTCTGTGAAGAGGCCAAAAAGCTGGCAGGTAGACAGACAAGGTGCTGGTTCTGTGTGCATTGGGGATATGGAGGGGATGTCAGAATGGAGACTGGATATTGGGATGGAAACTGTCCTGTGCACAATGTATCATTAAACATGGTCATGTTTATTTGGGGGATGGTTCCATGCAGGCGCCCTGAAAGTCTATGTGTCCGTGTTGGTAGATGTCTCTCTGGGTATCTCTGTCTCTCTTTTCCCTTTGCAGACTGCTCAGTAAAGCTCTTGTCGAGAGATTTCCACCTCACATTGGCCCACAGATTCTCTCCACATCACCAGGGGACCCTGGAGCATTTGGCCAAATCCTTGTGCCCTACGCAGAGCTGCGAGTGGGAGGCAGTCCTGTTTTCCAGGGACATGCGGTTCGTTCATTGTAAGGTGCTCTATGTGTTTTATTTTACATGAGATGTGATGATGGGGCAAGGGTCAGGAAACGTTGGAAATACCATTTATCAGAATGGAACCAGTGTAGACCGCAGTCACCGCACACATGTCCGATCCACAACAAAGGGCAGTAGCTGCCACTTTATAAAATGTCACTGGACATAGCAAAGCATTTCCCATCCTTAACTGCTCCCTATGATGCTGGGATTATCCTAGCGCAGGATAAGGTCCATACATGCTTTGCTTTAATAAACCTTTATGGAATTGCTCCTAATTATTCAGTTTTAACCAGTGACATAGTTGTCAGGGGGCGGTCCTCATCAGAAGAGTGCCAGGATGGGGTCTGTCCAGGTCGGACCAGCCCTTTGTGAACAATTTTGGACCAGACCAGGGAGGCAGGAATGTAACGGGGTCAGGTAACACAATTTGTATGTGTAAGTGTGTGTGAGCATGAATGTGTATGGGTAAATGTGTCAGGATTGATGTGTATGTTTAAGTATGTATGAGCATGGATGTCTAAATGTTGGTGTGTCAGCATGGATGTGTTGGTGTGTGAGCATGGATGTGTATGTGTGTGTGAGCATGGATGTGTATGTGTTTGTGAGCATGGATGTGTATATGTTAACATGGATGTGTTTGTGCAAGTGTGTGAACATGGATGTGTATGTGTGTGTGAGCATGGATGTGTATGTGTTTGTGAGCATGAATGTGTATATGTTAACTTGGATGTGTATGTGCAAGTGTGTATGAGCATGGATGTGTAAGTGTGTATGAACATAGATGTGTGTTTTTGTGAGAGCATGCATGTATATGTGTGAGCATGGATGTGTATGTGTGAGCATGGATATGTATGTGTAAGTGTGTGTGAGAGAATGGATGTGTATGTGTAAGTGTGTATGAACATAGATGTGTGTTTTTGTGAGAGCATGCATGTATCTGTGTGAGCATGGATGTGTATGTGTGAGCATGGATGTGTATGTGTAAGTGTGTGTGAGAGAATGGATGTGTATGTGTAAGTGTGTATGAACATTGATGTGTGTTTTTGTGAGAGCATACATGTATCTGTGTGAGCATGGATGTGTATGTGTGAGCATGGATGTGTATGTGTAAGTGTGTGTGAGAGAATGGATGTGTATGTGTAAGTGTGTGTGAACATAGATGTGTGTTTTTGTGAGAGCATGCCTATATATGTGTGAGCATGAATGTGTATGTGTAAGTTTGTATGAGAATGGATGTGTATGTGTGAGCATGGATGTGTATGTGTGAGCATGGATGTGTGTGTGAGAGAATGGATGTGTATGTGTAAGTGTGTGTGAACATAGATGTGTGTTTTTGTGAGAGCATGCCTTTATATGTGTGAGCATGGATGTGTATGTGTAAGTGTGTGTGAGAATGGATGTGTATGTGTGAGCATGGATGTGTAAGTGTGTGTGAGAATGGATGTGTATGTGTAAGTGTGTGCTGAGCATGAATGTGTATATGTAAATGTGTATGAGAGGGAGTACGTGTTAACAGGGGTGTGTAGGGTATAAGTGTATGTTAGTGAGTGCGCATGTGTGTTGGCGTGAGTGTGTAAGTCTGTACAAATGGGAGCATATGTGAGTTACTGGAGAGGGGACAAGGGGGGCCAAGGGGGTGCCAAATATAGGAACCGCCCCGGGTGCCAAAAATAGAGAAAAATGTCCAACAGGCATAACACCAAAATACGCCCTACAGGGGGGAATTCACAAGCCACAAGCCCACTTCCATGACTCCTTTTAATGCAGAGGGCACTGATCAAGAGGGTTCTGTGCATCTTCTGAACCGAGTCCAAATGATTCCTCATAGACCCTCCGAGCTCTCTTCCCTTTCAAGCCAAATAATGCCGATGAGTTGAAGCTCAGTCCGGGAGAAGTCGTTTACAGGGACACAATCCGCCAGCCCAGCACAACCGATGGATGGTTAATGGCCATTTCCCACAGGACAGGGTGTCAGGGGATGGTTCCAGAGAATTATTTGGAGAAGGTGAAAGACACTGCCACTTGGGTCAAGCACCGGTAAGGATACAGACAGTGATGCAGAGATGCAATTAGTCCAGTGACCAATGGTCAGGTCCTGCCGATCAGTTTCTTGATCACTTTTGGCAGTAAGATCCTTTCAGAGATCCGTCTACATGATGTACGTTACCTGAGTCATGACTTTGTCCATCTTTTAGCTCGTACAGGTTCACTCTCTCCAGGGTTCACCAGGAAGTGACACTTGGCCCAGAGGACAAGGAGAGAAAGCGTCTGGAAAGCCAGGTGGGGACAGTTCAGGAAGGGCAGAGAAAACTGCCCTTTTAATAATGATCTGGGCTACATCACAGCAAAATCCCACTGAGACTGTTGGCACACAGGGGGGCAGTAACACTTTTTTCTACTTTTTTCCATTCCTTCACCTCGCTTCATTGATGTCCCCCAGGAAGGGCTGATAACATTCAACACAGGGGGCAATTCCACTCAAGTAACAGAGTAATAAAACGTAGAAAGAGTGCAGTAAAAGGATCCAGTCATTATGGAAATGTATTCAAGTTGTTTTACTCTATACATCCCAATTGCTAAATAATGAATAGTAATAAAAGCCCAAAATTTGACCAATCCTAAGGGGTAATTGCTCCCCTGCCCTGGAAATCACTACGAACATTTGGAATAAAATAAACATAATACTCATTCTCTCGCCTCGCAGCTAGTTGAGTGATTTTAGTGTCTATTGTTTTTCCTAATTAGATCCCCACTGCCATTCCGATAAATGGGCAGCCACAATGGCCACTGCAGGGGCAAAAGGCTAGATCCTGGGTCATGTCTATGGTGGGACCATTTTCAAAAGAGAAAGAGGCCATCATGTTACACCAACCACATGGACAACATTGGACACAATGAATGTCTCATTTCCAAAATAGGACAGATGGGCATTTCAATGGCGCTCCCTGGGGCAATAGTCGGGGAGGATCCTCGGCCTTGTTTTCATGCTTCTTGTCATCACTCAGGTGCACAGTCGAAGCTTGCTTATAGTGAGTCATGGAGAGAGCGTGGACGAGGTTTTTGGCCCTAGCTGGCTGAGTGAGCGCACTCTCACTAAAGGTAAGTAAACTCTCGCATAGTTAATACTTCCAGACAAGAGAGGAATTATGCTAAAGAACATCAAGAACCAGCCTCAAGCCTCAGAAATGACTTCTTCATGTCCTTCGTCTTTTGAGATTTGAGCTCTGATGGCCTCCGCAGACTGGAGCCTCTGTTATAAAGGATAAACAAACCTTACTCATCTCATTAAGAAACTTGGGTTGGGGTGGCTGGCTTTGCTTTTTTTACCACCTCTGCTCACATGCATGTGGCCTCTGGGTGCTGGGGTAACAAAGGTTAACATGGGGTCACCCCTGCAATGCCATTAGGAGTAGGATAATATGCACATGCTTAGTGATCAAATAAAAAGAAATGGGGCTTTCGTTGTGTTTGGGCAGCCTTTTATTTCTTTTCTCTCCACCGCCCATCCCCTCTGCTCTGCCCCAGGGGTTTATACTCGCACAGACCTGAACCTCCCCTCGAGGCTGCCAGACCGGGAGAAGCTGTTAGACTTTGAATGGGACCCACCGCTGTCCTCCTGCGGGACCTTCCAGGCCAGGCTCGTGGGTAAGACAGACAGGAGTTGCCAAAAGTTGCTTCATTAAGGAACATGTGGGGGCATTAATGACATTTCATGACTATGTACCCCAGGTGAGGCACTTCTGGATGCCCCCGTACAGTGCGACTCCGTGCTCTGCTCTCCTGCCCTGCGCTGTATCCAAACGGCTCATCACATCCTCAAAGGTAACTGATAACCTACAGTATCTCAAAAGGCTTAAATGGAATATGAGACCTGTTAGAGTAAAAACGCTGTGTGAAAGAAGAACACGGTCGCCCTACTCTCCACGGGTTGGGAGGGAAGATTCAGGTAAGAAGCACAGAAGTGACAGACACAAAATGGAGAGACCTACTTATACAGGAGCTCCCTCAACCCCATTATCCCAATCCCATCTCCTCAACGAGTCAAGGCCCCCTCCACATAGCTGCGCTGTCCTATGGGCTACATGCTAATTTACCGCAATGTTACGTGCTGTAAACATGCTAATTTCCCGTAATGTTACGTGCTGTAAACATGCTAATTTCCCGTAATGTTACGTGCTGTAAACATGCTTATTTCCCGTAATGTTACGTGCTGTAAACATGCTAATTTCCCGTAATGTTACGTGCTGTAAACATGCTAATTTCCCGTAATGTTACGTGCTGTAAACATGCTTATTTCCCGTAATGTTACGTGCTGTAAACATGCTAATTTCCTGTAATGTTACGTGCTGTAAACATGCTAATTTCCCGTAATGTTACGTGCTGTAAACATGCTAATTTCCCGTAATGTTACGTGCTGTAAACATGCTTATTTCCTGTAATGTTACGTGCTGTAAACATGCTAATTTCCCGTAATGTTACGTGCTGTAAACATGCTTATTTCCCGTAATGTTACGTGCTGTAAACATGCTTATTTCCCGTAATGTTACGTGCTGTAAACATGCTAATTTCCTGTAATGTTACGTGCTGTAAACATGCTAATTTCCCGTAATGTTACGTGCTGTAAACATGCTAATTTCCCCTAATGTTACGTGCTATAAACATGCTAATTTACCCTAATGTTACGTGCTGTAAACACGCTAATTGCATGTTATACACTGTAAACATGTATTGCAGGCATGCAGCAGGATCACCAGGTAAAGATCTGTGTGGATTGGCGTCTTTATGATTGGACTGAAAACAACAAGATTTCAACCCCGCGGTTTGTGACATCAGAGGAGCTTGAACAGCACGGATACAACATGGACACCGCAAACAGGTTACATACGTGTGAAATGGAAAAAACAGGGAAACTCTTAGCACAGTCAGTATCAATCTCCTATGTCAGCTGTCCTGTAGAGAACTCAGTCTATTCACAGAGATAGACAGCATGTAACCGGCAGAAACACAGAAGCTCATAAGAACGCTGGGCTGGAGAAAGAACATTTATTCATCTATTTATTAAGAAACAACAGAAACAGGAAAGGCTGCAGGAGCTGCTTCAGCTTCATCGCACAGAGATTTCTAGCCGGCGTAACCATAGTCTGAAGAATAAGTATTTTAGCTGCGTTAAACCGTTCAGGAGGTAAATGCCGAGAGCAGAGTTACATGGAAGGTCGTCCAGCACAGGCGGCAGAGAGGAGGAACTCCCTCGGGGGTCAGGGATGAAGCTGCTAGGATCTACAGGAGACAGGGAACCCCTCAGGCCGCCGCAGTCTGACAACGAGCTGGACTGGTGACGATGGGACAGCCCTGGCACTTTAAGGCCCGTGGCCACAGCTGGATACCTGCAGCCACACACTATGCATGCATCACATGGTCGGGGATATCCAGCTGCTAGCCAGTGGCAGATTGGGTGAGTTTGTGTCACGGTCGGCCAGATGGCCGGTCCGTTCCTGACTGATGCCCATAATGGACTCTGTTGGGGTCTCTGCAAATAGCTCCGTTGCAGGAGAGGACCTCCGTCTGCCCTCTCATATTACATGGCACAAGTAATGTATTCATGCTGTGCAATGCAGGCAAATACGCTGATCACGCTGCAACAGGTAAGCAGCAATTGGGGAAGCAGTCTTCCACCACCTCCTCCCCAGGTCATCCTCTGAGCATGCAGGGGGTCGAGAGGGCACAAGGCTTCGGGCAAAATCTGATTGGAGGGTGGGAAATGCAACTACTTTATTTCAGAGTGCAGATGTCGCGGCCTCCATCAGACAGTTGAATGGCAAACAATGCTTCTCCACCACCAGTAACACCAGTTAAGGTTTAGAAAAGGAATATAATCAAGCCCATTATGCCTAGAGGACTGGATTTGGTTTTATAAATTCAGATCGACGTTTACGATGGATCTTCCCGGCTGTCTCACCCCTTTTCTGTCACCCTGTAGTTCTCCGGATTCAACACCATCCCCTGAGGAGCTTTATGCAGAAAGCCCCAAACTCCGTGCGGATAACATTATAAAACGTGTCAAAGAGAAATCAGGTTAGTTCTCAACGTGTAAAGAAAGTGCTTTTGGCTCTTATCACCCCAATGAGACCCTCAGACTCTCTTAGCCCTTCTGACCCTGTGTCCTTCTGTGCTCTCTTATTGCCCTGCACCACTGCCCTCACGCCGTCTTCCCGGTGTTCCTCTTCCCCGTTATACGCAGGACGTCTGACTATGATTGTGGGTCACGGCTGCTTTCTGCTCCCCCTCAGTCGGTGTATTCTGGAGTTAGTCCCAAAGGACAAAGATCAGCAAACTGATGAGACACACAAGGTGCGTGCCACACGGGTATGTGTAACAGATCAGACACAAAAGTCAGCAGAAAAACGCCAAAACAAATATGTTATCAACAAATAGCTTCAAAATACAAGAATAAACACTTTCAAAGCAACAAACATCTTTACATGAGATATCTTATGTGTTCAGGGGGGGCTGGCACCTTCTTGGGCAGGTAAAGCCAAGTGACCCCATTGGCATCTTTCCCCCCAGAAACTAACACTAGCACACATACTTACTCACACTGGCACACACTTACACATACTCACTCTAACACACACTTATACACTGATGCTAATACAAACTCCCTCTAATGTACACTTACAGATACACATTCATACTAACACACACACTAACCCACACACACTCTCACTCTGACGTACATGCATACATCCTCCCTTCCTCCATTACCTCCTTATTGCTATAATGCTGTATTCCCGCTATATTCCCGCTATATTCCGGCTATATTCCTGCTATATTCCTGCTGTATTCTTGCTATATTCCTGCTATATTCCCGCTATATTCCGGCTATATTCCTGCTATATTCCTGCTATATTCTTGCTATATTCCTGCTATATTCTTGCTATATTCCTGCTAAATTCCTGCTATATTCCTGCTATATTCCTGCTATATTCTAGCTATATTCCTGCTATATTCCTGCTATATTCCCGCTATATTCCGGCTATATTCCCGCTATATTCCCGCTATATTCCTGCTATATCCCGGCTATATTCCCGCTATATTCCCGTTATATTCCTGCTGTATTCCTGCTGTATTCTTGCTATATTCTTGCTATATTCCGGCTATATTCCCGCTATATTCCTGCTGTATTCCTGCTATATTCCTGCTATATTCTTGCTATATTCCTGCTATATTCTTGCTATATTCCTGCTATATTCTTGCTATATTCCTGCTATATTCCGGCTGTATTCCTGCTATATTCTTGCTATATTCCTGCTATATCCCTGCTATATTCCGGCTGTATTCCTGCTATATTCCTGCTATATTCCGGTTATATTCCGGCTATATTCTTGCTATATTCTTGCTATATTCCAGCTATATTCCGGCTATATTCCTGCTATATTCCTGCTATATTCCGGTTATATTCCGGCTATATTCCGGTTATATTCCGGCTATATTCTTGCTATATTCCTGCTATATTCTTGCTATATTCCAGCTATATTCCGGCTATATTCCTGCTATATTCCTGCTATATCCCTGCTATATTCCTGCTATATCCCGGCTATATTCCGGTTATATTCCGGCTATATTCTTGCTATATTCCGGTTATATTCTTGCTATATTCTTGCTATATTCCTGCTATATTCCTGTTATATTCCTGCTATATCCCTGCTATATTCCGGCTATATCCCTGCTATATTCCTGCTATATTCCGGCTATATTCCTGCTATATTCCTGCTATATTCTGGCTATATTCCTGCTATATCCCGGCTATATCCCTGCTATATTCCTGCTATATTCCTGTTATATTCCTGCTATATTCCTGCTATATTCCGGCTATATCCCTGCTATATTCCGGCTATATTCCTGCTATATCCCTGCTATATTCCTGCTGTATTCCTGCTATATTCCTGCTATATCCCTGCTATATGATATAGTGTTCTGTGTTTATATTCCCTGTCCCAGGCGTCATCGCTGGCTCTGTGTCTCTGTGAGGAGTCGCCCTGTGGCCGTTGGCTCTTGAAGGATCCTCTAGTGAAGAGTCTCACTCACGGCTCCAGTCCGGGCCCCTCATGGACAAGTTACATTTAAATGTTTTTTTTTCCGTCTTTCCCTGGACACGGCTGTCTCGCTCTTCATTTTTTATCTTTCAGTCGTCTCTCTTGAATCTGGAATTGTATTTTCTTAGGTTTGTAAAATACATAATTTTAAAGAATAAAAATGTCTAAAGTCCAGTTTGTTGTACAAAAGGTAAAAAAAAAAACAAGAACAATTTTTTGTGGTCTATTCAGTAGAGTGGACAGTCAAGTCAAGGCTTAAGACCCAACTGAGGTCTCCTGCCCTCAAATGCTGACACTGAAATGTAAGATGTTTACGAAAGCCTGCGACTTTCCACGGGAGGGCCTGTGACCAGCCGGGCCGGGCATTTTAAAGCACGGCAACCCACGGCAACCCACCAGCAAAAAACTTCCGTGGAATATTTATGGCCCCTGTCTCGTTTTCTAAATAAATAAATAACTACATAAAAGTAAATAACAAAATGAATAACTAACAAAATAACCAAATAACTAATTCAATAACAACATAAATAACTAAATAAATAAGTGAACCATGAAATGAATAACCAAATAAATAACTAAATAATTGAATAATTAATGAATAACAAAAAAATAAACAACAAAATAACTAAGTAAATAACAAAACGAATAACAAAACAACTAAGTAAATAACCAAATAAATAAGTAAATATATAACTAAATAACCAAATAAATAACTAAATAAACATTTTTTCCTGTTACAAAGGTATGTGCGCACTGATATAGACCTGATATCGTTTCAGGAAAATTTTGGCATAGCCTCTGTCTCAGGGCTAATAAAACTATCGCCATTTCTTAATATAACACAAATATCAATGCAATTTATTAACTCGTTTGTTAAGTTTGTTGTTCCATAAAATAAACAAAGGTTCTCCCAATGTCCATCAACTTATGTATATATTTATGTGTTTGTATGTGTAAGTGTTGGAGTGGTGTGTGTGTGTGTAAGTGTAAGGCGTTAGAGTGGCTGTGTGTAAGTTGTAAGAGTGTGTGTTTGTGTTTATATGTACGGTGTCATGTATGTATGCGTAAGTGTATGGCGTTAGAGTGGCTGTGCGTGTATGTATGTGTAAGGTGTTAGAGTGAGCACATGTGTACAGTATGTATGTATGTGTAAATGTAGGGCTGTCCCTGACCATCATCATACACCCCACAAGATAATTTACTCACAGCCCCGGCCCCAATCATTATCCCCAACCACCAGGATTTGCATCCCCTACCATTATCACAATCATCCCTTACCATTATCCCCCCATATTGCATCACAATCATCCCCTACCATTATCCCCCCATATTGCATCACAATCATCCCCTAACATTATCACCCCATATTGCATCACAATCATCCCCTAACATTATCCCCCTATATTGCATCACAATCATCCCCTAACATTATCACCCCATATTGCATCACAATCATCCCTTACCATTATCCCCCCATATTGCATTACAATCATCCCCTACCATTATCCCCCCATATTGCATCACAATCATCCCCCCATATTGCATCACAATCATCCCCTGCCATTATCCCCCCATATTGCATCACAATCATCCCCTAACATTATCCCCCCATATTGCATCACAATCATCCCCTGCCATTATCCCCCCCCCATATTGCATCACAGTCATCCCTTACCATTATCCCCCCATATTGCATCACAATCATCCCCTACCATTATCCCCCCATATTGCATCACAATCATCCCCTAACATTATCACCCCATATTGCATCACAATCATCCCCTAACATTATCACCCCATATTGCATCACAATCATCCCCTAACATTATCCCCCTATATTGCATCACAATCATCCCTTACCATTATCCCCCCATATTGCATTACAATCATCCCCTACCATTACCCCCCCATATTGCATCACAATCATCCCTTACCATTATCCCCCCATATTGCATCACAATCATCCCCTCCATCATCATGCCCCCAACATAACTTCTCATCATCACCCATTCAGTACTATGGTGCCCTCCAGTCTATGCAGACACGTCGTCCATTGTCCTTTCACCTCAAAACCACTTTGATTGAATTCACCAAAATTATTATTATTTATTGTTTCTATAGCGCCATCAAATTCTGTAGCGCTGTACAATAGGTGGACTATAACATGCAGTATATAACATAACAATTTGACTTAGAGAAACGAGGCCAGTAACACAAATTCATGATATATTTGGTTTAAGGTCATCCACAAAGGTCCTTCCTTTAGCAGTGATGGAGAATGGTCGGTGTATGGGGTGGCCCCGGCTTCCTGGCCCCGCGTGCTGGAATCCATATTGTGAAATCCAGCGATTAAGCAAATACTTTTCTCCAGCAGCCTCTTCTCAGGAAGCTCTTCTCGGGTTTCTCTTTCTGGAGGCGTTTGGTTTCTGCAGTCGGATTACTTTTCTTTCTTCGTAGAAGTAACAATGAACTGCGGTATTCAGAGTAAACCTCTGGGGGGAAGTCAACGGCAGCTAATATTACACGGATTCATGGCAACCGGCAGATGGCTGTCCGTGGTGACACAGGCATGGTTACCGCTCTTCTACCCAAAAGACTGCTGGACGTTAGTGACACCATTTCGTGGCCAACGATAAGGGAAAAAACTAAATGCAGAGGCACATATGCTCCAAAGACCTCAGCGGTCTCTAATCCCGAAAATCAATCTCTGCATCCTGTTTGTCTTATATGTCACCACGTTCCGCTGACCGTGGAGGCAACGGAACATGTCGGCAACAAGTCTGCCACTGTGTGAAGGCAGATAACAGACTTTTCCTACCTTCCTCATTATTTAATATATAAATACATAAAAATATAGATTAGAAAATATAGATATAAAAAAGATATAAAAAAACTCCTGTCTGCTGATTCCCTGCGTCTCAAATCAACCAGAAGATCAAAGTCAGCGATGGTCGATAAATAATAACAGATGAAGATTCCCAAAAACAAAGAAACGGAGAACATCAGACGCTGGAATTCCCGGCTGTAATACTCAACCCGCAGTCAGACAAAGGACACATTAAGAGTCATTTCATAGAGCACTCTGCCTCCAGAAATGCCTCATGTCCCTCATTTAACACCCCCCCCAAAAAAAAACCTTCCCCGACTGTCAGAGAGAATTCCCCGGTGCGGGGAACTCTGATCTCTGACAGCCGGGGAAGGTCTGCGCGATGGACGCAGACAACCCCTGCAGCTAACCGCACCTCCTCCCGGCTGCAGCGGAAGTTGTCTACGCGAATCACGTAGAGCTCTACACGCTGCCCGGACTCATCTTATAATCGAGCAAATATGGTAAAATTCCTAAAACGTGGACTCATGACACTGGTGTTCTGCTCTAGGAATATCCTGTAACCCTGAGAAGAAGGCTTTCCATGCCAAAGCTCCTCCAGCTGAATGGGCTTTAAAACAAATGGTAGAAACTCCAGCTAATTAACGCGTAACAAACCCATCAATTCAATCAATGTGGACAACTACAATGTAACTGTGACAGAATGAGTTGTCATACAGGGGCCCAAGGTACTCAGAGATGGCTCCAGCCTGGCTGCCAAACAGGCAGGAACTCCATTGTTAAACTAATCCCATTAACAGGATGGCTACCAGGGGGATATTCAGTAGCTAAAGGGGATTAAAGGCTGGGTTGTCTACCTGTTTATCAATGTTAATTTATGTTAATGAAGTTCTGTGGCTATATCACTCTATGTTTTACAACAATAAACTGTTCATTCCTGCTGTACTCAGTTCAAGGTAGTTGTGTCTACTTATTGGGTACACATAGCAGGGTTCCAAGGTGTGCATGCTGGCTGGTGCTGGAAGTGATTCCGGGGACAACAGGAGGATACATGTGGGTGATCTCTGGGAGTTACTGCAGCTCTCTTGGTGAACCCGTTACAGTAACTATTGTCTTAGGCAATTACGCTTTATTAGTTGACAAAGTAGGGGAAGTTTCCCAACAAGACAATCATCAATGAAAGTACGCGTAGTGAAAATTGATGGTATGGGGTGCTTTACATCGGTCCAAACAATGTGATTAAACTTGACAACAAGCCCTACTTTTGAATAGGTGGGATACGGATTCCCCTCCAGGCACCAGGCAGATTATAATTCCCAGGCTGCTCTGTAATTTATTTTGGTAGCCGACATTCAACCGAACCTGACAAAAGGTTCACAGATGAGTGTGAAGACTTTCTTTATAGATGTCCGTCCAGAAACTAACCACCATATTAAAGTAAGATTGTTGGACTCAAATAATGGACGCAGATTGCCCAATGTATACAAAAGAACTTCCAGGAATGATAGGTGGAAAGTCCACGCTCTAGACGAGTTTGAATCCAGGGTTGAGTCGAGCATCTATAGCTATTGCTTCTGGATCCTTTGGCATTTGGAGATTTAAACAAAACACCAAGAAAGCAATAGAGGGCAATTTATTTAGGATCTGTCAGAAGATTCCACCGTGACATCTCAATCTAGACGTGGAAACGTCTGCCATTTCCACCATCTGCCTCAAGAGAGCTCTGTAAAGAAGTGGAGCTTCTAGAAACTCAGTCTTCTGACGAGGAATAAGAATGTATTTTTTTTCTTCAATATATTAGAAACCCCATTTTAGAAGATTTATGCTCCAGTCCGTGTAAACTTGCAAGTTGCAGGTTTTGGGACAATAGGACACTGTGGTCCAAGAACATTACAAATCCAACTCGCCCTGAAGAAGAGAGACAACCGGTTTTATCATCTTCATGAAACACCACAGAGCTGTGGAAAGACTGAACCCAAGTCAAGTAAATTTCCCCTCCTTTTCTCCTATTCTATAAAAACGAAGGTGTTGTTGGTGGGACACTGGTAGGGATATCCTGCCTGAAGCTGTACCTCTACCTTGCTGCATTGACTCAGCACCTATATTACCTGCCTGCACTAAGGCCTCCTTGCTGTTAGGATCAACTAAATCTTAGATTATTTCTACTAAGGGCTTTCTGTGCAGAAGAACTTCTGGGGTGAGTGCCTCTAGTGTGGGTGGTCGTGACACATACAAGAGATCTCTACACTACTCAACAGCAATTCCTGCCAAGTACCCCATACGTCATCCATCTCCATGTTCCTTATACCATCTTTATCTTGTCTGTATTAACCTCCCGGAGTAACTACTGGCTATGGTCATAGACTACGGGTACTGGGCTGTCCCTTGTGCCCCCTGCTTTGCCAGTTTTAGGAATTACGACATCAGCCAGAATAGCTACACAGAACCATGTAACCCAAAGAGTCACGCAAACCAGCGACCCTACAGCATTATCTGCGGCGATGGAGGCTATCTGGGCCGTCTTTGTATATGTATTATTCTGTCTCCCGAGATCCTCTCACTCCTCACAATAGACACACTCCCAAAATAAATCCTCACAGAACTAGTCTTCCACTATGATTGTTCCCCAAAATGTGTGTCCCAAAGACCGTCTCTCCCCAGAGAATGTGTGTCCCAAAGACTGTCTCAGCCCAGCAAATGCGTTTCCCAAAGACCGTCTCTGTCCAGGGAATGTGTTTCGAAAAAGGACCGCCTCTGTCCAGGGAATGTGTCTCCCAAAGACTGTCTCTGTCCAGGGAATGTGTTTCGAAAAAGGACCGCCTCTGTCCAGGCAATGTGTCTCCCAAAGACTGTCTCTGTCCAGGGAATGTGTTTCGAAAAAGGACCGCCTCTGTCCAGGGAATGTGTCTCCCAAAGACTGTCTCTGTCCAGGGAATGTGTCTCCCAAAGACTGTCTCTGTCCAGGGAATGTGTTTCGAAAAAGGACCGCCTCTGTCCAGGGAATGTGTCTCCCAAAGACTGTCTCTGTCCAGGGAATGTCTCCCAAAGACTGTCTCTGTCCAGGGAATGTGTCTCCCAAAGACTGTCTCTATCCAGGGAATGCGTCTCCCAAAGACCGTCTCTGTCCAGGGAATGCGTGTCCGGTTAGAGTGAAATCGCGGTTAGATACACACTGCACTCAGGCACCAAGAGCGCTCATCTGGATAGCAGGCACCCACAGCATCCGGGATAGGATCTTAAAAGCCCCTGGAGCCTGACAACCGGGGAGACTGTGGAGAGGAGGTGATGTCCTGTGCTCCCAGGACAAGGAGAGGCCCTGAAGAGGATCCCCGAGCCAAGTGTAGCAAACTGGGCGAGGTTTCCGACCGGCAGGCTGGTCGGTCTGGGCCAACAAAGTAAAGCGGGGCTTTATTTTTATCATTTTGCTTTTGGGGATACCATCAAATAAATCACAGTTTGCTGTAAATTGGTGTTTCTGCCCCATATTGTCTCAGAGGACCGGGCTTAAGATCCCTAAACGTGGCATTTATTGCTCTCGTGCTACAGGGTTTGTCACAAAACAAACAGGGTGACATCGTCTCTGAGACGCAAGTAAGGAGGCCCTTCCCGCTGGAGACTTTGATCTCAACCTCTTTAGTTCTGTGTACAACGTGATATAAGATGAGACTGACCTTTCAGTGTGACGCCAAATGGATAGATATACTTACAATACAAACACGCATACATTACATAAATATAATAGATCCAAACAGTATAAATAAATATAATAATAAAGAAATTAATGAAAGCGGCTTTTCCCCCACAGGGGGCCAAACCCTCAATATTCCCAAAACTGAAAAATACTTTGCAGCCACTGGAGCAGAAACTGCAATAAATTAACAGAAATATAAATTAACTCAATATTACATACATTAGATACTGTGACAAACCCTGTAGCACGAGGGCCATAAATGCTACAGTTTGGGGTCTTAAGCAGAGTCCTCAAGGGCAACCAGAGTCAGGAACACCAGCTTGTGGCAAAAACAGCACTTTATTTTTAACTGCTGAATCCCAAAACCAAATCATAAAAAGAAACACCTAGCTCACACTTGGAGCCCTCTCTAACTGAACTATGCTGGCCCAGACTGACCGGCCTAATCACCCACTGCCTCAACCTCCCAGCCAGACCCAGCTACGCCAGGCTCTGGAAAACCTCCCCCAGACAGCACACAAAGGGTCCAGGCAGGTGATGCCTCACTTTGCTCAGGGATGGTCCTCTTGTTCAGGGCCTCTCCTTGCCCTGGGAGCTCAGGGAGCTTCCTCTTCCCCCAACAGTCTCCCTGATTATCAGGCTCCAGGGGTTTTTAATGCCCAGCACCTGTGTCTGATGCCGGCGCCATAGGAATCCCGGACCGGATCCTGCAGACTTCTAACCTCTTGGAAAAACTGGCACGGATTTTCCCCTGAACGGGGGGGTTGGGGTTGGTTGCATTGGCCCACCCTGCTCTCCGATTGCTCCACCACCAGGGAACCATCTTTATGATCTTCATAGCACCTGCGCCAAAATGCCATGCTAATCATCTCCCTGGGGTTAACAGCCTCACAATACATACATACATTACAAACACATAAATACACAAATACAAACTACATTTCAAAAGTTCGAGGTCACTTAGAAATGTCGTCTTTTTTTTGTACATTAAAATAACACAAATTGGATGAGAAATCCAGCGCAGACGGGGTTAATTTTGTAAATGACTATTGGAGCTGGAAACGGCTGATCTTTAATTAAATCTCTTTATAGACATACAGAGGCCCTTTATCATTCCCGTCACTCCCATCTCTCCTATCCATACCTGGGAACTTCTGGGCTCCGGCTACACGGAGCCTTCCCTTGCGGGATGTGGCCTGGACTGCCCACTGAGATCAGTGGGTGATCCCGTGACGTCAGTGGGAGGTCCGGATGACATTGGGGGCGTTCCCTAAGACATTGGGGGGGGGGATCACCTCCATTTTAAGGGAAAATGGACGGTGCAGGGGCCGTGACCCGGCGGATTTAGGTCTTGACCCGGAGCACCGGAGCTTCACCCGGCAATCCCCGGGCAAACCCAGAGAGTTCCCAGGTATGCTCCTATCGCAATAAACATAACGGTCAAAGCGCATAAGCCCAATACACAACCTAAGTGCGAATCTTTATATATATCTATCTATATCTCTCTCTCTATATCTATCTATCTATCTATATATATATATATATATATATATATACTTGCATAGAATATGGTTAAGACCTCTCTTCTAGTCCTGTAAATTGAGACACGGAGAGATCATAGTATAACCTATAAGTGCAGTTTGAATGTAAACGGGTCATAGGATTTTCACGGATCTGGATAGGCCCGACCTTAGCCTGGGACTCACACTCTTTCCCCGGTTCCCCAGTCACTCGCCGAGACTCAGTGTCGGGTAAAACCAAACGAAGACTCATTTATTTCTCACACACAGGGCTGGATATATCCAGCAAAACATATACACACACACACATATATATACATATACACACATTATATATATATACATTACGCAGCTCCTTTCCTTCAGGATTTTATTCATAAAATGAAGAGAACTGGGTATAAAAACCTACGTTTCTCCAAATATAAAAGTACACAACGTGTTTCGACTTTATGTCTCCCACCCAGGCCCGGACTGGGACAAAAAATAGGCCCGGGCATTTAAGCCTGAGCAGCCCATATTTATTTATTTATTTATTGTTAAAGCCCACCCGTACCATCTTTGCATTTAATCATTCACACAAATCATTAACACATTCATTAATGCAGTCTCACAAATCATTCAAGCAATTCATCCACACATGAATTCATTGTCATACGCATTCACACAATTCATCCACACATTTATTCATTCATTCTCATACGCATTCACACTACCCCCTCTCTTCATCTTATCTGCCCCTTCTCACTATGTTCCCCCTTTTCACTATGTAACCCCCTTCCCCACTTCTCAATATGTACCGCCTCTATCTATCCCCTCTCCCCCTTTCTCATATCTAACCCCCCTCTGCCCCTTCTCACTGCACCCCCCTCCCTCACCCTACTTACCTTGTTGCCGGAGCAAGCAGCAACTGCGACCGCGCCTGTGCCAGGGCAGGATTGACTTAGGGGCTGATGGAGCTGCAGCTCCAGGCCCCCACCTTAAAATAGGTCCAGTCAGGACTGGACTGACTGGTCCTATATGGCCGCATTAACGCAGAGCCCCTTAAGCCTGCCGCAACTACCCCCTCCTAACTATCTACCCTCTCCCTCTTCGAAGTTCACTTACCTTTCAGGAGTCCTGTGGTGGGGGTGCAAGGCCTCTGCCTCCCAGCTCTGCCACTGTATGGAACAGTATAGAGTGATGGGAGTTATGATGTACTTTTAGAGCATAATTAGATCATGAAAAAGACATTGGAAATGGTACAGCATAACACCCATCACTCTCACACACTTACCAATCCACACGTATACCAATCCACACATATACCAATCCACACGTATACCAATCCACACATATACCAATCCACACATATATACCAATCCACACACATATACCAATCCACACATATATACCAATCCACACATATATACCAAACCACACATATATACCAAACCACACATATATACCAATCCACACATATATACACCAATCCACACATATATACACCAATCCACACATATATACACCAATCCACTCTCACTGAATGTTTTCCTACCTTTCCTCTTTTCTCCTTACAGCTCCTTTTCCTCCTCTTCGCTCCTCTTCTTCAGTTCTTCTGTCTTCTCTGTCTTCTTCCGGGTCACCGGGCGCGGCTTCAGTGTTGTGCGCTGGGATCTGACAGCAAACCCCGGCGCACAACAGTTGTTGCCGCGCAGATCACAAGGGACCGGTATCGGAGGTCTTTAACAGACCTCCGGCTCCCTTGAGTGATTTTAAGCCGGGTTGAACCCGGCTTAAAATCACTCAAGGGAACCGGAGGTCTGTTAAAGACCTCCGATACCGCTCCCTTGCGAGCCTGCTCCTCCAGCGGCGGACATTACTGTCCGTCTCTGGAGGAGTGCCGGGTGCCGCAAGTTGGCAGCCCCTGATGAGCGGCAACCGGTGCGGACCGCCCCCCGTCGCGCCCCCTGGAGTGTGGCGCCCTGCTCTAAGAGGCCGGGAAGCCCCCACCAGGGCCGGCCTTAGGGGTCTGCGGCCGCACAGGGTTTAAATTAAAACATCGGGGGGTTTTTTTCAACTTTATTTAACATCCTCCATGTTAAATAAAGTTAAAAGAAACTTTATTTAACATGGAGGATGTTAAATAAAGTTAAAAAAAACCCCGATGTTTTAATTTAAACCCTGTGCGGCCGCAGACCCGTAAGGCCGGCCTTGGTGGTGACTTCCCGGCCCCTTAGAGTGGCGGACCCGGTCGCAGTTGCGGCGGCTTAAGGGGCAGGTGCCCCTTATGCCCTGCGTTACTGCGGCCGTAGGTTAGGGGCCCGGGCCTGCTCCCACCACTGATCCAAGCGAAGCGGCATACCAACACCTGGGAACTTCTGGGCTACCCGCAGCCAGGGCTGCACACTGACGGCAGCGGGAAACACCCCCATTTAAACGAAAAAATGGGCGGGGAGCGGGACGTGTCAAGACCCCACGACTCGGAGGATTCGGGCCTTGACCCGAAGAACAGGAGGAGAAGCGCTCACCCGGCAATCTCTGGGTCAAACCCGGAGAGTTCCCAGGTACGGGTATATGGGGTAACAGGAGGTGTTATAGTGAGGGGTATATGGGGTAACAGGAGGTGTTATAGTGAGGGGTATATGGGGTAACAGGAGGTGTTATAGTGAGGGGTATATGGGGAAACAGGAGGTGTTATAGTGAGGGGGTATATGGGGTAACAGGAGGTGTTATAGTGAGGGGGTATGTGGGGTAACAGGAGGTGTTACAGTGAGGGGTATGTGGGGTAACAGGAGGTGTTATAGTGAGGGGTATATGGGGTAACAGGAGGTGTTATAGTGAGGGGTATATGGGGAAACAGGTGGTGTTATAGTGAGGGGGTATATGGGGAAACAGGTGTTATAGTGAGGGGGTATATGGGGTAACAGGAGGTGTTATAGTGAGGGGGTATATGGGGTAATAGGAGGTGTTATAGTGAGGGGTATATGGGGTAACAGGAGGTGTTATAGTGAGGGGTATATGGGGTAACAGGAGGTGTTATAGTGAGGGGTATATGGGGTAACAGGAGGTGTTATAGTGAGGGGTATATGGGGAAACAGGAGGTGTTATAGTGAGGGGGTATATGAGGTAACAGGAGGTGTTATAGTGAGGGGTATATGGGGTAACAGGAGGGGTTACAGTGAGGGGTATGTGGGGTAACAGGAGGTGTTACAGTGAGGGGTATGTGGGGTATACACAGACCCCCATTACATGAATCTAATGTAATGCTCTGTATTAGTAGATGTGATGCGACTCCCGGTGGAGGTGGCTGCTGGGTGTGACTGTGTCCTGCTCTCCGTGTCACATTCCATCTATGAGTTTCATGTCATTCTGACCCAACCGGTCCGTCCAGTTCCGGTTGCTGAGGGAGCACGTAGTAAAGCGGGGATTGAGCACAATGATTTCATGACCTTTAGTTCCTGGTCAGACAGGGTGAGTGGACGCTGTTAGAGTCTGTGTGCTGTCAGAGGCTGAGGTAAATGGGTTCCGTTGGAGGCTGGGGTGAGTGGGTGCCGTGTGAGGCTGGGGTGAGTGGGTGCCGTGTGAGGCTAGGGGTGAGTGGGTGCCGTGTGAGGCTTGGGGTGAGTGGGTGCCGTGTGAGGCTTGGGGTGAGTGGGTGCCGTGTGAGGCTTGGGGTGAGTGGGTGCCGTGTGAGGTTGAGGTGAGTGGGTGCCGTCTGAGGCTGGGGTGAGTGGATGACGTGTGAGGCTGGGGTGAGTGGATGACGTGTGAGGCTGGGGTGAGTGGATGACGTGTGAGGCTGGGGTGAGTGGGTGCCGTGTGAGGCTTGGGGTGAGTGGGTGTCATGTGAGGCTTGGGGTGAGTGGGTGCCGTGTGAGGCTTGGAGTGAGTGGGTGCCGTGTGAGGCTTGGGGTGAGTGGGTGCTGTGTGAGGCTGGGGTGAGTGGGTGCTGTGTGAGGCTGGGGTGAGTGGGTGCTGTGTGAGGCTGGGGTGAGTGGGTGCCGTGTGAGGCTTGGGGTGAGTGGGTGCCGTGTGAGGTTGAGGTGAGTGGGTGTCGTGTGAGGAGGAGGTTACACAAGGAAGTGAAATGTTTTTTTTCGGTTTGTAAAGTAACCAGGAAATAGAGCGACAGACGGAGAGGGAGGAGAGCAGCTCAGAGCGGAGGGAAGGTGACACGGACAGCATACCTGGAGCCAGCAGACGACATATCGCAGGCGAGTGCGGGGCGAGTGCGGGGCGAGCGTGATGCACTGTGTGTACTGTATAGAGTATGATTACTCCACTTGTTACTATGGTCACTTTACACCATCATTTGTTTTTGTGATAATCCCCGTGGGCTTTAGTAGTGGTGTTTGTATGTTGGGGTTCTGTGTATGCGTGTCATTCCGCGTGAATGTTGGGGTCTCTGTATACGTGTCTTTCTGAGTATATGTTGGGGGTCTGTGTATACGTGTTTTTCCGCATGTATACGTATCTTTCCACGTGTATGTTCAGGGTCTGTGTATACGCGTTTTTCCATGTGTATGCTGGGGGTCTGTGTACACGTGTCTTTCTGTATGTATGTTCGGGGTCTGTGTATATGTGTCATTCCGTGTGTATGTTGGGGGGTCTGTGTATGCGTGTCTTTCTGTATGTATGTTCGGGGTCAGGGTATATGTGTCATTCCGTGTGTATGTTGGGGGTCTGTGTATGCGTGTCTTTCTGTATGTATGTTCGGGGTCAGGGTATATGTGTCATTCCGTGTGTATGTTGGGGGTCTATGTATGTGTGTCTTTCTGCGTGTATGTTGGGGGGTCCGTGTATATGTGTCATTCCGTGTGTATGTTGGGGGTCTGTGTATGCGTGTCTTTCTGCGTGTATGTTGGTGGGTCTGTGTATATGTGTCATTCCGTGTGTATGTTGGGGGTCTATGTATGCATGTCTTTCTGCATGTATGTTGGGGGGGTCTGTGTATATGTGTCATTCCGTGTGTATGTTGGGTCTGTGTATGCGTGTCTTCCTGCATGAATGTTGGGGGGTCTGTGTATATGTGTCATTCCGTGTGTATGTTGGGGGTCTGTGTATGCGTGTCTTTCTGCATGAATGTTGGGGGGTCTGTGTATATGTGTCATTCCGTGTGTATGTTGGGGGTCTGTGTATGCGTGTCTTTCTGCGTGTATGTTGGTGGGTCTGTGTATATGTGTCATTCCGTGTGTATGTTGGGGGTCTATGTATGCATGTCTTTCTGCATGTATGTTGGGGGGGTCTGTGTATATGTGTCATTCCGTGTGTATGTTGGGTCTGTGTATGCGTGTCTTCCTGCATGAATGTTGGGGGGTCTGTGTATATGTGTCATTCCGTGTGTATGTTGGGGGTCTGTGTATGCGTGTCTTTCTGCATGAATGTTGGGGGGTCTGTGTATATGTGTCATTCCGTGTGTATGTTGGGGGTCTGTGTATGCGTGTCTTTCTGCATGTATGTTTGGGGTCTGTGTATATGTGTCATTCCGTGTGTATGTTGGGAGTCTATGTATGTATGTCTTTCTGCGTGTATGTTGGGGGGTCTGTGTATATGTGTCATTCCGTGTGTATGTTGGGGGTCTGTGTATGCGTGTCTTTCTGCATGTATGTTTGGGGTCTGTGTAGATGTGTCATTCCGTGTGTATGTTGGGGGTCTGTGTATGCGTGTCTTTCTGCGTGTATGTTGGTGGGTCTGTGTATATGTGTCATTCCGTGTGTGTGTTGGGGGTCTGTGTATGCGTGTATGTTGGTGGGTCTGTGTATATGTGTCATTCCGTGTGTATGTCGGGAGTCTGTGTATGCGTGTCTTTCTGCGTGTATGTTGGTGGGTCTGTGTATATGTGTCATTCCGTGTGTATGTCGGGGGTCTGTGTATGCGTGTCTTTCTGCGTGTATGTTGGTGGGTCTGTGTATATGTGTCATTCCGTGTGTATGTTGGGTCTCTGTATGCGTGTCTTCCTGCATGAATGTTGGGGATCTGTGTATACGTGTCATTCCGTGTCCATATATTGTTATACCCAAAGTCTCCACCCCTGAGGCCACAAATATTAACCCTTTAATAGCCCATCTCACAGACCCTATTGCAGTGACTGTTTAATGGCGGCAGCCAAATGATTTATGGAAACCCTGACAGGCGTTAAAGATATTCTGAGGGAGTCACCTGTATTCAAGCAGGGATTCCGGCTGTGATACAGGGCCCTCCACTAATCTTGGTAAATATGCCATGGTAAAGAGGCTGTGAAAAAATGTCTCTATTGTTTAACCCTTTAAACTTTTAAGCAAACAATACACATGAATACTCTGCTCTCATGGATATCAGCGAAATCAGTGGAATATCCAGTGTGTGAGACATACAGCGTGTGAAATATACAGCGCGTGAGACATACAGCGCGTGCGACATACAGCGCGTGAGACATACAGCGCGTGAGACATACAGTGTGTGAAATACGCAGTGCATGCGACATACAGCGCGTGAGACATACAGCGCGTGAGACATACAGCGCGTGAGACATACAGCGCGTGAGACATACAGCGCGTGAGACATACAGCGTGTGAAACATACAGTGTGTGAAATACGCAGTGCGTGCGACACAATTCCCGGCACTTTTAGTGGTACTTTGTGCCGCCCCCTTTGCCAGGATAATATCCGAGCCGTACGATGGCCAATGAGGTTGGAGAATACACGGGAAGGGATCGGAGACGGTTCCTCCGTACAGAACCCCTCCAGATCCCTCACATTTCCAGCTCGATGCTGGTGGTCTCTCCAGTCCACCCCGCAGGTTTCCTATGGGGTTCAGTCAGGGGACTGGGTGGCCACGGCAGGGCCTCGATTTTGTGGTCCGTAAACCATTTTGTGTTGATTTTGATGTATGTTTAGGATCGTTGTCCTGCCGGAAGATCCGAGGCCCGTTTTAAGCTTTCGGGCAGTCAGGAGTTCTTACCTGGTGATCTTTGATGCACCAATCCCCCCTCTGGTGTTTATTGCCAAAAAGCTCTATTTTGGTTTCACTGTGATGAAGGGAATTTGGTCTGTGTGTTACCTAATATTTAGTCCCCCGTGAAACAGGAAGTCGCGGCCAAACAATTTCCTGTTCCAAGTCACCCAAGTGTTCTAAAAAATGGAAAATATCACTGGGAATATACTGCAAATAGATTTTTCTCGTATGAATTCATATTGTGGCGCACATGCTGTATATTTAACAATTTTTATTTATTCCTATTTCTGGATAAACCTGTGTTGTGTTTGTAATTGTTCGACATCCATGAGAGCAGAATATTTTTTGTTTAATTTTTGAAGAAAAGATCAAAAACGCATTCTTTGCTCATATTTAGCAAGGCTGCCAATATTAGCGAAGCGCTCTGTAAAGGGGAGAAAACGCCAATCGCGAGGCTCAAATATCGTTAATTTAGAGAAGAATATGAAGGAGCCTAACCCAGAATCTGCCCCAGGTTGACCTAAAAGACAGAACAGGGTATATCTGGGAGGGCTGGCAAAAGAAACAAAGGGGCAATCGCCCTCTGGGCTGCTTTAATTTGCAGATTTATGGCTACAAGCAGAAGCCTATTTTGTGTATTTCACTCGCAGTTCCACATAAAACCACCAGGGCGTCCAATGCAATCTTAGGTAGTGTTTACTCCTTGACTAGATCCATTCTCTGCTCAGTCCCTTTTGGTGAACGTATGTAGGGGAGGACAGCGTCCTGATAAGGGGTGCTTTATTAATGGGCTGTGTCTTTTTGTTTGTGCGCCAGCTCTGGCTCCGGCTCGGTTTGTGCACCAGCTCAGGATCCCGCTCAGTTTGTGCGCCAGCTCAGGCTCCAGCTCGGTTGTGCCCCAGCTCTGACTCCGGCTCGGTTTGTGGCCCAGCTCTGACTCCGGCTCGGTTTGTGGGCCAGCTCAGGATCCCGCTCAGTTTGTGCGCCAGCTCAGGCTCCAGCTCGGTTGTGCCCCAGCTCTGACTCCGGCTCTGTTTGTGGCCCAGCTCTGACTCCTGCTCGGTTTGTGGGCCAGCTCAGGATCCCGCTCGGTTTGTGCGCCAGCTCAGGCTCCAGGTCGGTTGTGCCCCAGCTCTGGCTCCGGCTCGGTTTGTGGGCCAGCTCTGGCTCCGGCTCGGTTTGTGGGCCAGCTCTGGCTCCGGCTCGGTTTGTGGGCCAGCTCTGGCTCCGGCTCGGTTTGTGCGCCAGCTCTGGCTCCGGCTCGGTTTGTGCGCCAGCTCTGGCTCCGGCTCGGTTTGTGCGCCAGCTCTGGCTCCGGCTCGGTTTGTGCGCCAGCTCTGGCTCCGGCTCGGTTTGTGCGCCAGCTCTGGCTCCGGCTCGGTTTGTGGGCCAGCTCAGGATCCCGCTCAGTTTGTGCGCCAGCTCAGGCTCCAGGTCGGTTGTGCCCCAGCTCTGGCTCCGGCTCGGTTTGTGGGCCAGCTCTGGCTCCGGCTCGGTTTGTGGCCCAGCTCTGGCTCCGGCTCGGTTTGTGGGCCAGCTCTGGCTCCGGCTCGGTTTGTGGGCCAGCTCTGGCTCCGGCTCGGTTTGTGTGCCAGCTCTGGCTCCGGCTCGGTTTGTGCGCCAGCTCTGGCTCCGGCTCGGTTTGTGCGCCAGCTCTGGCTCCGGCTCGGTTTGTGGCCCAGCTCTGGCTCCGGCTCGGTTTGTGGCCCAGCTCTGGCTCCGGTCAAATTGTTTATATAAATTCTTCTTTCCCGTGAGGCCTCGTTAGTCCCCGTTTCAGGGTAATTGCCCCTTCTCTTTATGTATAATAGTCGTAGTTTGTGTGTTTGCACTTCCTGTTCTGGATGACTTCCTCCTGGTGTCACCATTGTGTGTATCCTGTTTGGGTGTGTTCTGGCTGAATGCTTCTGCGCATGGACACAGCTACTTTCTTCTTTATTGTTGATTTTTCCGAGTGACGTGGATGACTCCTGTTTGCCTTAAATCAGGCAATTTGTTACCCTGGACCTGCCCTGATTAACAATTACTCCCATCCTACTAATACCCCAGTGCTTAGAACAGAATAATTCATGAAAGTGCTGTTAGAATGAAGTCGGTGGCTTCTGGGAGACGTGTGGAAGGTGACCACCGGTTGCCGATCACACAATGTCTTCCCCGGTTACATGAACCCGAAGTCAGGAAGCCATCTGCCGGCAGTGATTAGGTGATTGTATGGACCCTCTGGGGCAACATAAAAATATGCCCCACAGGGTGGGGTAAGAAAGTCTGAGCTGTGATTGGTGGATTCCGTTCTTTACGGCCTTTACTGTGAGGTAGAAATGAAGTGTGAGGAACAGAAGGCTCTTTTACTGCGTAACCCTAACCTGTCCACGGGGGCAACATATTTTAAATGCCCACAAATCCCCCCCCTGGGGGGGCATTAAACAGGACTTCTTATATCAAAAGGCTCAATGGGGATCCAAAGGTGATGCGCAGCTCTGCACCCCATGAGCCTCCAGCAGATCTGGCCTCACGGGGTCCATGGCGGGTGTAATATTCCCGGCAGCAGGGCAGATGCATCAGTGCGATGGAGGCCACCACATGCCTTCCCGGACTATGGGGTCTACAGAGAGCACCCCCACACACGTCATTTCTATCCACCCAAAAACACTTCACCCATCATCCTCCTGTCTAGTTAAAGCAAAATGTCCACCCCTGCTACCCCATACAAACACTATCAACCCTTTCTCTTCTCCCAGCAGGCCCCTCTGTCGGCAGGCCCCACGCTTTAAATGGCTGTTTTGCCCCCCGGAATCCGTCTGTTCCTCTCATTTTCCAGGGACCAGTGGTGAGTATGATGGAGGATGAGGGGCAGGAGGTTTAAACACAATATAAAATATTACCGGCTACACTTCACACGAACATATGAGCAGCTAGCCTGGCCCTGTCACAGTTGGGACCCCCAGGGTAATACCAGGCATTGGCACAGAGGGGTCTCCTCTTTACCCCAAGGCCAGTCACCGCCTGGGGTTCTGATATGATTTGTTCCCGTGCAGGTTCCGGGCTCTGGTTCTGCTCCTCACCTACCTCCTGTACTGCAGCTTCCACTTGTCCAGAAAACCCATCACGATTGTTAAGGTGAGAAGCGGGCGAGTCGGGGGGGGGCTTCGGGGTGAGTGGAGATGGCGAGTCGAGGACTGATGATGTCATTACGCCTTGTTACTCCTGGCCCTTTACCATTAACCTTTGTTAACCCAGACCATTAACTTCTCTTTGTTAACCCTTTGTTACCAGATGCTATATGTTGTCTCACCCAATGGATACTAATTATTCTAGTTGGAGCAATAGGATGATACTGGTTTCCAGTTAGTGTTACTGGTTAGAGGCCGGCTATACTAACAGGACCTTCGCTCCACAGGGAGAGCTCCACAAACACTGCGCCGACCCCAATGAAATCGAGCTTCCCAGCTACAAGGAGTTCGTCATTTTGAAGCAGTCGCCTCTACACCCGGCACAGAATGTGTCCGCCTGCGGCTGGGCCCCGTTCGGTAACCCCATTTACCCCGCTTACATCCTAACATTTGCCACCCACGCCCTTTGTTTCCCTCACTTTTAATCAGTTTTAACCCTTTCTTCTCTGATTTCCCTAACCGTCTCCTCTCCCCGTATCTTTCTCGTTTCCCTCCGGCCGCGTCCTCTCCTCTCCTTCACCTGGTATCATTAATGTCGTTCTTTCCATTCAGATAAGAAGAATTATAAGCAGCTGCTGGGTGCGCTCGATTATTCCTTCCTGTGCGCGTACGCCGTGGGCATGTACCTCAGGTAGGCACAAGGAGGGCATCTATGATTCCAGAGAGGTCTAGGAGGGGCAGAGGAGTCCACGAGAGGAGGACAGTGTGGTGGGGGGCCAGTTAGTGCATATGGCAGGGTAGCCAGAGGAAGAAAGGGGGCAGAAAGTGTTGGGAGTAGGCAGAGAGCAGGTAGACGGGGCAGAGCAGGGACAGGGAGGTATAAGGGGGCAGAGAGCAGGTAGACGGGGCAGAGCAGGGGCAGGCAGGTATAAAGGGGGAGGCAGAGAGCAGGTAGACGGGGCAGGGTAAAGGCAGGTATAAGGGGATAGGCAGAGAGCAGGTAGAGGAGGCAGAGTAGGCGCAGCCTGGTATAAGGGGGAGGCAGAGAGCAGGTAGGCGGGGCAGAGCAGGGTCAGGCAGGTATAAGGGGGTAGGCAGAGAGCAGGTAAACAGGGAAGAGCATGGGCAGGCAGGTATAAGGGGGAGGCAGAGAGAAGGTAGGCAGGGCAGAGCAGGGGCAGGGAGGTAAAAGGGGGTAGGCAGAGAGCAGGTAAACAGGGCAGAGCATGGGCAGGCAGGTATAAGGGGGAGGCAGAGAGCAGGTAGGCGGGGCAGAGCAGGGGCAGGCAGGTATAAGGGGGTAGGCAGAGAGCAGGTAAACAGGGCAGAGCATGGGCAGGCAGGTATAAGGGGGAGGCAGAGAGCAGGTAGGCGGGGCAGAGCAGGGGCAGGCAGGTATAAGGGGGTAGGCAGAGAGCAGGTAAACAGGGCAGAGCATGGGCAGGCAGGTATAAGGGGGAGGCAGAGAGCAGGTAGGCGGGGCAGAGCAGGGGCAGGCAGGTATAAGGGGGTAGGCAGAGAGCAGGTAAACAGGGCAGAGCATGGGCAGGCAGGCATAAGGGGGAGGCAGAGAGCAGGTACAAGGGGAAGAGTGAAGAGAGGGAAGGCAAGTATAACAGTGCAGGCAGAGGTGGTAGGCAGGGGCAGGTAGACGGTGCGGTGAGTACCCTCTCCATACTTACCCCGTATCTCTGTGACTTTTTTACCCTCAGCGGGATGATTGGGGAGCGGCTGCCCCTCCGATATTTCCTATCCTGCGGGATGTTGGCGAGCGGCTTCTTCACCATACTCTTTGGATTCGGCTATTTTTATAACATCCATGACCTGTCCTATTATATCATTATCCAGGTGAGTGTAACCGTCATTCCACAAGTTACCCTAATCCCTAATTGCACCAACCCAGGACAAGGCAGAAGAAATCCTTTCAGATCGAGCCAGTTATACCCACACGAGTGTCTCGTGGGCCAGTCGGAGTAAACCCTGAATTAATGGATTTTACCAGCTACCAGGATATCACTGGATAGACAGACAGGCAAGGACTGACAGACACGCAGGCAGAGGAAAGGGATGATTAGTGGTTGTTGCCAAGTGCCCGTGACTCTCACCCTTAATGGGTCTTTTGGATTTTTTGCCATTTTGCCCCTTCAGTCCCTTTGTCCGGACTTGTCTCATTAGACTGATTCTCTCTCTCCACAGGTCCTAAATGGGTTGGTTCAGACCACTGGCTGGCCCTGTGTAGTGACCTGTATCGGAAATTGGTTTGGGAAAGGAAGGTGAGTGACGTATAGAACCTGTGAACAAATGACATCATAGAAACATGACTGAGGCGAGAGCAGTAAATCTAGGATGTTGTGTGGCATTATAGCGGCATTAAGATCCCTTAAGAAGAGACACTTGGTTTGATTCCTGATCAGGGATCTAGAGTTACAGGAGGTGTCCGGGTTGATCCCTCATCAGGGATCTAGAGATATAGGACATATCCAAGTTGATCCCTGATCAGGGATCCGCAGTCACAGGATGCATTGAGGGTCATTGGCTGTTTACCTCTGCAGGAGAGGGCTCATCATGGGAGTCTGGAACTCGCACACGTCGGTGGGAAACATTCTTGGATCTCTCATTGCCGGTTACTGGGTGTCTTCTTGCTGGGGGATGTCCTTCCTGGTACCCGGGATCATTATCTGCATGATGGGAATCGTCTGCTTCTTGTTCCTCATAGAACGTGTGTAAAAAAACGTCTTCTCGTGTCCATCGACCCCTCTGTCTCTTAGTTTGTCCATTTGTTTCATCTGTATTTTCTCTGTCTGTCTCTGTATATCTGTCCGTCTGTCCGCACGATTTTAGGTAGAATGTTAAGTTGCCTCTTTGTTTCCTTTTCCATCAGGACAGAACCCTCTCTTTTTTTAATTACCCCACCCTAATGCATTTTGGTGGGGTAAGTAAGCCCCCAGCCCCACTGATTATTGTTGTGTTTACAGGTTTGACTGAAACACAAATATTTTCACTCACATCATGTTTGAGACCAAATGAATGAAACCCACACATTAACCCTTTAACTAAATTTTTAGCAAGTTCACTTACTAAAGTGCGGTGAGGGTTCAGAATCAGGTGAGTTGCTCTCATGAAGGCAACAATCAGAAAGGAGCGCTCTGCGGGGGCAGTTCCAGAATCCGCATGGCAGCCGCTGTCTGATCTCTGTCCTTATGTATCATTTATACACATCTCTCAGATGCTCACTCTTGTTTCCGATACTATCTTTTCATCCTTTTTCTTGTTCCTGTCACGTACCGTAATCGTCTCGCTGTTTTCCCTGACGTGGCCTCTCATGTGTTTGTAGATCCGCGGGATATCAGGTCCGATGTGCCTCTCTCTCCGGTGAGTAGAGCTCAGAATACTTACACACATGCATACACTCACACACACTCACACACACATGCACACACTCACACACACATGCATACACTCACACATTCATTCACACACATGCATACACTCACACACAATCACAGACACCCATACACTTGCACACACATTCATACACCTCCCCACATGATTACACATTCATACATGTGCACACACACTCACACACGCACTCTCACATGTGCATACATACGCACGCACTAACGCATATATATATATATACTTGCACACACTAACACATATACCGGTATATATTCACCCATACACAAATGCATACAACTTTATACACTCGCACACATTCATAGACCTGCACACACTCACACATATTCATAAAGCTGCACACACACACGCATACAACCGCACACTCTTACACATAGATATACAACTGCAGACATTCATACACCCACACACATGCGCACACACTCAAGCTCACTTATACACGCTCACCTTCTCCCATCCCTTCATCCACATCCTTATCACCCCCATCCTCTGATACAGCTCTCTCATCCCTTCATTCTCATCATCCCCATCCTCTGATACAGCGCTCTCATCCCTTCATTCTCATCATCCTCTGATACAGCTTCTCTCATCCCTTCATTCTCATCATCCTCTGATACAGCGCTCTCATCCCTTCATTCTCATCATCCTCATCATCCTCATCCTCTGATACAGCTTCTCTCATCCCTTCATTCTCATCATCCTCATCCTCTGATACAGCTCTCTCATCCCTTCATTCTCATCATCCTCATCCTCTGATACAGCTCTCTCATCCCTTCATTCTCATCATCCCCATCCTCTGATACAGCGCTCTCATCCCTTCATTCTCATCATCCTCATCCTCTGATACAGCTTCTCTCATCCCTTCATTCTCATCATCCTCTGATACAGCGCTCTCATCCCTTCATTCTCATCATCCTCATCCTCTGATACAGCTTCTCTCATCCCTTCATTCTCATCATCCTCATCCTCTGATACAGCGCTCTCATCCCTTCATTCTCATCATCCTCATCCTCTGATACAGCTTCTCTCATCCCTTCATTCTCATCATCCTCTGATACAGCGCTCTCATCCCTTCATTCTCATCATCCTCATCCTCTGATACAGCTTCTCTCATCCCTTCATTCTCATCATCCCCATCCTCTGATACAGCGCTCTCATCCCTTCATTCTCATCATCCTCATCCTCTGATACAGCGCTCTCATCCCTTCATTCTCATCATCCTCTGATACAGCGCTCTCATCCCTTCATTCTCATCATCCTCATCCTCTGATACAGCTTCTCTCATCCCTTCATTCTCATCATCCTCATCCTCTGATACAGCTCTCTCATCCCTTCATTCTCATCATCCTCATCCTCTGATACAGCGCTCTCATCCCTTCATTCTCATCATCCTCATCCTCTGATACAGCTTCTCTCATCCCTTCATTCTCATCATCTTCATCCTCTGATACAGCTTCTCTTATCACTTCATTCTCATCATCCTCATCCTCTGATACAGCGCTCTCATCCCTTCATTCTCATCATCCTCATCCTCTGATACAGCTTCTCTCATCCCTTCATTCTCATCACCCTCATCCTCTGATACAGCTTCTCTCATCCCTTCATTCTCATCATCCTCATCCTCTGATACAGCTTCTCTCATCCCTTCATTCTCATCATCCTCATCCTCTGATACAGCGCTCTCATCCCTTCATTCTCATCATCCTCATCCTCTGATACAGCGCTCTCATCCCTTCATTCTCATCATCCTCATCCTCTGATACAGCGCTCTCATCCCTTCATTCTCATCATCCTCATCCTCTGATACGGCTTCCTCCATTCCTCTGAGTCTCTTACTTAGTATGGTCTCCAGGGGTTTTAATGAATATTCTTTACCTTTTCTCCTCAGCCCCCATCCAGCTCCACGTGTAACGGGTTTAATATCCAGAATCAGGTCTTAAAGATCAGAGACTCGACTCCAGAAAAGGTACTGGGAAGACAGAAGTGAGTAGGGAAAGGTCACATCATGACCTGTGATAGATCCTAGCTTTTATTGCCGGATTCCAACCCCTGTCCAGGGAACCAAACACGATAATGGGTTTCAGGATGATACAGAACACATTCTATATGGGATGATCTGCGGCAGGTTCCGGGTTGTAACAGTTGTAAAAATGTTTCTTTGAAGTTTATTTAATGAGATTTGAACATTTTCATGAACCTCCAAACATTTCCGGCCCAGGACAGTGAGGTGCACCCAGCGGGGGTGGCACATAGCATTTGCTTAGCCAGCCACATGTAAATTACATGATTTTTGAGACCCAGGCTACTCACCTGACTCCCCAGCCTCCTGCATCGGGCCTGGGGGCCCCAGGAAGCCACAGGATAGTATTAGTCTTCTAAAGACTTTTCTGTTCCACTCAGGACTGGGAAGGTCAGGATATGCTGGGTCCATCTCCCGTTTACCCCACACATCACGTTATCGTCCTACAGAAAGACACCAGCATCGGAACAAGCGGATCTTCGGCCATCAGCTTCTTCGGGGCTCTCCAGATCCCGGTGAGAGAAAAAGGGGTATCAGGCGGTTTGTTCCGGGGAGAAGCGTAACTGATAGAGTAACAGCGCTGCCGGGGTTTGTGTCATTCTGTTTTCTTCCGCAGGGAGTCGTGGAATTTTCCATGTGTTTGTTATTTGCCAAACTTGTCAGTTATACCTTCCTGTTCTGGCTTCCACTTTACATCACTAATGTGGGTGAGTTCCATATGTACAGACAATAAATACATACATATAGCATGTACCCTGTTACTCACTATAACCCCTCTTATTCCCCTGTATGCTGCTCCCCCTCCTATTACTGTATATAACCCTGCATATAACCCCTCCTATTACTTCATATAACCCCTCCTTATAACCCCTCCTATTACTCTGCATAACCCCCTATAACCCCTCCTATTACTTCATATAACCCCTCCTTATAACTCCTCCTATTACTTCCTATAACCCTTCTTATAACTCCTCCTTTTACTCCCTTTAACCCTCCTGGTAACCCCTTCTATTACTTCATATAACCCCACCTATTACTTTATATAACCCCTCCTGGTAACCCCTCCTGGTAAGACATTAACACCCTCCCCCTTCCTCTTCACGGACGTGACTCTTGTCCTCCTTACAGGCCATATGGACGTGCGTCAGGCTGGCGACCTCTCCGCTCTCTTTGATGTTGGAGGCATTATTGGTGAGATGAGGGTTTCTTGGTGCAGAACGTGGTTGTGAGTCGTTTGTGTTACAGGACTGACCCAAGTTTCATCTCAACCTTTGGGTTCCCAGGACACCATACTACTAAGTGACATCATTTGGGATCCGCCCACACTTCATTAGTGTGGTGTGATGTCATAGCATGGTCCACAAATGAAATGACAGCTTTACCCCCTTTTGGTTATGTTCTCACCCTGGTTAGGTGATTTATCTCGCTGGATCAGAAGCCATAACTTAGGTGAGGGGATCAGATTAGGGTCGGGACTGATTGGAAGAAGTAAAGGGGTAGTGCTAATGGCGGATTTAGGAAGGCAATGAAGTCACAACCAAAGGTATGAATGGAGGTAAACATAGATGGGACTGAAAAAAAAATAGAATAAAGTATCAGACCCAAACATAGTAAGGCTCTGTTCTGTGCCCCCATCAAATAGGGGTCTTTTACTGTTACACCAAGATATGTGAACATCTTCATCTCCTCGCAGGGGGAGTACTGGCCGGGATCATCTCAGATAAATCTCACAAACGGGCAACAACCTGCGGCCTCATGTTATTGTTTGCCGCCCCCATGGTAAGTCTGGCGCTCACTCATATCTTCTAAGTGTCCCTGTTTAGTTTGGCCAGTCCCTTTTACCTTCCCTGTGCCCCTTTCTCCTCTCCTGATGCCCCTCTCTCCTCCCCGGATGCCCCTCTTTTCTAGGAGCTCAGAAAGTTTACTGGGTATGAGGGTATCGCAGGACTCTACAGTAGAAGAGACACACAGTGTCAGCGTTGTGTCGTTGACAGTTAGCCCCACAAGGTGTTCATATATGGACAGTCTTGTGTGCCCCACAGGTTCTCTCCAGAGGTGGACTGGATTACCCATCGCTGGAGTAGCAGGGCCATTTGGAGAGATCTTGGATCTCTCTCTAACTGGTCTAAAATATAGGAAAGAGAGTTCCCTCACAAAGTGTGTCAGCAATTGATGCTGAGTGACAGGATATGATGTCATATCCCAGCTCTCAAAACTGAAGCTATATGCTCCACAAGGGGGCGCTGAAGCAGAGGTCTGTATAAACAAACCTCCAGAAAAGGAGAGGGCGATAATGTAAGAGATGAAGAGAGATTGTGTGAAAGGGGAGAGAAAGTGATAAAGTGGGCAGATAACGACAAAGGGGAAAGATAAATAAAAACGTGAGAGATAGTGTGTGGTTAAGCCAGGATGTTTGTGTGAAAAGGCAGGCGTGAATGTGTGTGTATGTATGTGTGTATGGACAGGCATTTGTAAGGGCCGTCGCTCTGACGTTTAACCGAGGGGGGGGCTCTTTAACCCCTTAAGGACAATGGGCGGTCCCTAAACCCATTGAAAACAATGCATTTTGAGCCTGAACATGTACGGGCTTTGTCATTAAGAGGTTAATAATGTTTCCATCTGTAACAAACTATGGAAAAACATAATGTTTGGGGATATAATCTTTAATTATGGGGAAACAGCTTATTGATCCAAGGAGAAATCTGACTGCCATTTTGGGGTCAAGAAGGAATTTTTTTCCCTGGTTAGTGCAGAATTGGAAAGAGCGAAGCCGGGGTTTTTTGCCTTCTTTTGGATCAACAACAACAAATTAACAGATATAGGAAAGGCTGAACTTGATGGACGCAGGTCTTTTTTCAGCCTATGTAACTATGTAACTATGTCCGTGTCTATCCCTGGCCCACCCCCTCAGCTTGTTTTAGCCCACCCCTCCATGACAGTGTGTTTGTATTAGACCCGCCCCTCTGTAATAATGATCACTGCCGGGAATGTCAATTTTTGGCAGGGCCACGTGGTCCTTCCATCTCCTTTTCCTTGTATGTTACTGTCTGGTGGCCACTATTACAGCTAAAGGACTGCCTGATGGCTATTGAAATGACCTCGATCTCTTTTGCAGCTTTACATCTTCTCCGCTGTTCACCAGACCGGACCCGTGCTCACTGCAGGTGAGTCTCCACAGACATGGCATCTTCTGACTGCCTGTGCCGTCCAAATCACATAAAACCACTCAAGGTTCACCAAACACCAAAACTATGTGCCGAAACTCCCTCATTAGGCTTGGGCACTTGCCCTCTTCTAGCTTTGCTGCTGGCGAATAGATACATTTGAATTTTTCTTTGTCAATGTAACATTTTTAACCCTGTATATGCCCCTGCTTTCCTGCCCCAGCATGCACCTAGTAGGGTAAGGTAAATCACTGAATATGTTGGCTCTTTCGACTGTCTCTAACCGTGACGTCTCCCTCTCTTCCAGTGATGTTACTGGTGTGTGGAGCCCTTGTGAATGGTCCGTACTCTCTTATTACGACTGCCGTGTCTGCTGATCTGGTGAGTAATCTAGTAGCCCCATCATCCTCTCATCCACCCACTCACATTAATCAACTGCCTTCTATGAGACATCTTATACCCACTCACTCTAACACCATAAGCTAACATGCACACTTACTTTTAGCATATACTAAAACACACACTCATATATTAACACACTATCACTCCAACCCTGTACACTAACACACACTTACTCTAACACCATACACCAACACACAGACACTCACTCTAACATTGTATACTAACACACTCTCACTCCAACACTGTACACTGACATACACAGGCTGACTCTAGCATCATACACTACCACATACTCACTCTAACACCATATACTTATACATACATTCTCCAACACCGTATACTTATACATACTTACTCTAACACCGTATACTTATACATACTCACTCTAACACCATATACTTATACATACTTACTCTAACACCGTATACTTATACATACTTACTCTAACACCGTATACTTATACATAGTCACTCTAACACCATATACTTATACATACTCACACTTACACCGTATACTTATACATACTTACTCTAACACCGTATACTTATACATAGTCACTCTAACACCGTATACTTATACATACTCACTCTAACACCATATACTTATACATACTTACTCTAACACCGTATACTTATACATACTCACTCTAACACCATATACTTATACATACTCACTCTAACACCATCTACTTATACATACTCACACTTACACAGTATACTTATACATACTCACTCTAACACCATCTACTTATACATACTTACTCTAACACCGTATACTTATACATACTTACTCTAACACCGTATACTTATACATACTTACTCTAACACCATATACTTATACATACTCACTCTAACACCGTATACTTATACATACTTACTCTAACACCGTATACTTATACATACTTACTCTAACACCATATACTTATACATACTCACACTTACACCGTATACTTATACATACTTACTCTAACACCATATACTTATACATACTCACTCTAACACCATATACTTATACATACTTACTCTAACACCGTATACTTATACATACTCACTCTAACACCGTGTACTTATACATACTCACTCAAACACCATATACTTATACATACTTACTCTAAAACCATATACTTATACATACTCACTCTAACACCGTATACTTATACATACTTACTCTAACACCATCTACTTATACATACTCACACTTACACAGTATACTTATACATACTCACACTTACACCGTATACTTATACATACTCACTCTAACACCATATACTTATACATACTTACTCTAACACCATATACTTATACATACTCACTCTAACACCATCTACTTATAAATACTCACACTTACACCGTATACTTATACATACTCACACTTACACCGTATACTTATACATACTCACTCTAACACCATATACTTATACATACTTACTCTAACACCATCTACTTATACATACTCACTCTAACACCATCTACTTATACATACTCACACTTACACCGTATACTTATACATACTCACACTTACACCGTATACTTATACATACTCACACTTACACCGTATACTTATACATACTCACTCTAACACCATATACTTATACATACTCACTCTAACACCATATACTTATACATACTTACTCTAACACCGTATACTTATACATACTTACTCTAACACTGTATACTTATACATACTCACTCTAACACCGTATACTTATACATACTCACTCTAACACCATATACTTATACATACTCACTCTAACACCATATACTTATACATACTCACTCTAACACCGTATACTTATACATACTTACTCTAACACCATATACTTATACATACTTACTCTAACACCATATACTTATACATACTCACACTTACACCGTATACTTATACATACTCACTCTAACACCATATACTTATACATACTTACTCTAACACCATCTACTTATACATACTCGCTCTAACACCATCTACTTATACATACTTACTCTAACACCATATACTTATACATACTTACTCTAACACCATATACTTATACATACTTACTCTAACACCGTATACTTATACATACTTACTCTAACACCGTATACTTATACATACTCACTCTAACACCATATACTTATACATACTCACTCTAACACCATATACTTATACATACTCACTCTAACACCATCTACTTATACATACTTACTCTAACACCGTATACTTATACATACTTACTCTAACACCGTATACTTATACATACTTACTCTAACACCATATACTTATACATACTCACACTTACACCGTATACTTATACATACTCACTCTAACACCATATACTTATACATACTTACTCTAACACCATATACTTATACATACTCACTCTAACACCATATACTTATACATACTTACTCTAACACCGTATACTTATACATACTTACTCTAACACCGTATACTTATACATACTCACTCTAACACCGTATACTTATACATACTCACTCTAACACCATATACTTATACATACTCACTCTAACACCGTATACTTATACATACTTACTCTAACACCATATACTTATACATACTTACTCTAACACCGTATACTTATACATACTCACTCTAACACGATATACTTATACATTCTTACTCTAACACCATATACTTATACATACTCACTCTAACACCATCTACTTATACATACTCACACTTACACCGTATACTTATACATACTCACACTTACACCGTATACTTATACATACTCACTCTAACACCATATACTTATACATACTCACTCTAACACCATATACTTATACATACTCACTCTAACACCATCTACTTATACATACTTACTCTAACACCGTATACTTATACATACTTACTCTAACACCGTATACTTATACATACTCACTCTAACACCGTATACTTATACATACTCACTCTAACACCATATACTTATACATACTCACTCTAACACCGTATACTTATACATACTTACTCTAACACCGTATACTTATACATACTTACTCTAACACCATATACTTATACATACTTACTCTAACACCGTATACTTATACATACTCACTCTAACACCATATACTTATACATACTTACTCTAACACCATATACTTATACATACTCACACTTACACCGTATACTTATACATACTTACTCTAACACCATATACTTATACATACTCACTCTAACACCATATACTTATACATACTTACTCTAACACCGTATACTTATACATACTCACTCAAACACCATATACTTATACATACTTACTCTAAAACCATATACTTATACATACTCACTCTAACACCGTATACTTATATATACTTACTCTAACACCATCTACTTATACATACTCACACTTACACAGTATACTTATACATACTCACACCGTATACTTATACATACTCACTCTAACACCATATACTTATACATACTTACTCTAACACCATATACTTATACATACTCACTCTAACACCATCTACTTATACATACTCACACTTACACCGTATACTTATACATACTCACACTTACACCGTATACTTATACATACTCACACTTACACCGTATACTTATACATACTCACACTTACACCGTATACTTATACATACTCACTCTAACACCATATACTTATACATACTCACTCTAACACCATCTACTTATACATACTCACACTTACACTGTATACTTATACATACTTACTCTAACACCGTATACTTATACATACTCACTCTAACACCATCTACTTATACATACTCACACTTACACCGTATACTTATACATACTTACTCTAACACCGTATACTTATACATACTCGCTCTAACACCATCTACTTATACATACTCACACTTACACCGTATACTTATACATACTTACTCTAACACCATATACTTATACATACTCACTCTAACACCGTTCTCTCTCACAGCTCTACCTCTCACACAGCTTTCCCTGCTCACGTTGCCGGCACAGTCTGCAGTGTGTCTGTCTGCTGCAGCGCTCGCCCTGTTTTAGTGTGTCTAATATGTCATATGTGTTTCTGAACAGGGGACACACAAATCATTGAAGGGGAATTCGCATGCCTTGTCCACTGTCACAGCCATTATTGATGGCACCGGATCTGTTGGTGAGAAACAATGATGCATTTCACTCTCCTGCCCACCCATCCCCACCCGGCCGTAGAAACTCCCCGGCCGTAGAAGCTGCTGGTTTTCCAGAAAGGACTCCATGTAGAAACAAGATTGCAGTTAAAATTATCCTCAAGATTTGCCCGATCTTTGTTTATGCGGGGCTCTCTCCTGTGCCCCCAGCTTCACCCGATGACCCTCTCGTTTGACTCGCAGGTGCGGCTCTGGGTCCTCTCCTGGCTGGTCTCCTGTCCCCGTATGGCTGGCACAATGTCTTCTTCATGCTGATGGTCAGTGACGGCTGTGCGCTGCTGGTGAGTGATTGTATGTAGACGGCCCGTGTCGGCAGTCGGTTACTCCCGGCCGGGGGGGGGGGGCGCTGCTGATTGGAAGAGTATTAATACTGATGCTAGCAGATAGGGTACTGTCGGGATTATTATCCAGTCTAATCCAGTGTGCAATCTTTTGAGGGATAAAGCGAGACCCCCTCTTTGGGGCAGAGAGGGTTAATGTGTGAGACCCCTGAGGCTGCCATTTTTCCTGGGCCTGAGGACTCCTCCAGTGTTATATGACCGATGAAGAGTAAGAGTTCGTGGCCCTGGGTATACCCGACGTGTCCTTCTGGGTTTTAATTAGTTTTCATGATTTTATTTTTCAGTTTTTGTTGCGTCTTATAAAGAAGGAGATGACCTGCCTCCGGTGCAGCGGAACCACGCAGTATGTACCACAGCCACGTGCCCCCTTATTACATTTACCACCACGTATGCCCCGAGCCTCCTTATTACATTTACCACCACGTATGCCCCGAGCCTCCTTATTACATTTACCACCACGTATGCCCCGTGCCTCCTTATTACATTTACCTCCACGTATGCCACCTGCCTTCTTATTACATTTACCTCCACGTATGCCACCTGCCCCCTTACTACATTTACCTCCACGTATGCCACCTGCCCCCTTATTACATTTACCACCACGTATGCCACGTGCCCCCTTATTACATTTACCACCACGTATGCCCCGTGCCTCCTTATTACATTTACCACCACGTATGCCACCTGCCCCCTTATTACATTTACCTCTACGTATGCCACCTGCCCCCTTATTACATTTACCACCACGTATGCCACCTGCCCCCTTATTACATTTACCACCACGTATGCCACGTGCCCCCTTATTACATTTACAACCACGTATGCCCCGAGCCTCCTTATTACATTTACCACCACGTATGCCACGTGCCCCCTTATTACATTTACCACCATGTATGCCCCGTGCCTCCTTATTACATTTACCACCACATATGCCACGTGCCCCCTTATTACATTTGCCTCCACGTATGCCCCGTGCCTCCTTATTACATTTACCACCACGTATGCCACCTGCCCCCTTATTACATTTACCTCTACGTATGCCACCTGCCCCCTTATTACATTTACCTCCACGTATGCCCCGTGTCCCCTTATTACATTTACCTCCACGTAGGCCCCATGTCCCCTTATTACATTTACCACCACGTATGCCACCTACCCCCTTATTACATTTACCTCCACGTATGCCCTGTGCCCCCTTATTAAATTTACCACCACGTATGCCCCGTGCCTCCTTATTACATTTACCACCACATATGCCACGTGCCCCCTTATTACATTTGCCTCCACGTATGCCCCGTGCCTCCTTATTACATTTACCACCACGTATGCCACCTGTCCCCTTATTACATTTACCTCTACGTATGCCACCTGCCCCCTTATTACATTTACCTCCACGTATGCCCCATGTCCCCTTATTACATTTACCTCCACGTAGGCCCCATGTCCCCTTATTACATTTACCTCCACGTATGCCACGTGCCCCCTTATTACATTTACCTCCACGTATGCCCTGTGCCCCCTTATTAAATTTACCACCACGTATGCCCCGTGCCCCCTTATTACATTTACCTCCACGTATGCCCTGTGCCTCCTTATTACATTTACCTCTACGTATGCTACGTGCCCCCTTATTACATTTACCTCCACGTATGCCCCGTGCCTCCTTATTACATTTACCACCACATATGCCACGTGCCCCCTTATTACATTTACCTCCACGTATGCCCTGTGTCCCCTTATTACATTTAACTCTATGTATGCCACCTGCCCCCTTATTACACTTACCTCCACGTATGCCCCGTGTCCTCTTGATACATGTCCTTGTTGGTATGCCCCATCCGCCACCGCATACCACCCTCGCCGTCTCACGTGTCTCTCCCTCACACTCTCTCTTCCGTGTCTCACTCTTTGCAGGTTTAAGGAGCACTGAGAAGTTTTCTCACCAAGACACGGGATGTATCTGCGACCAGCTGCAGGTGCTGCATGTGTCCGTGTGCACGTGTGTGATTATGTAATCCACGTGTGGCTCACGTGTGTGTAAACACCTGTATATATTGTACTTTACGTGTACACAGCACTTACTGTATATATGATAGTGCCACGGATACCTGTATTTATTGATATGTTGTTACTATAGAGACTGATCACGGTATCCGAGGGACGTGATATATAGATGATTAGCTCACGGTTTACAGTATATGAAGTCATGGAAGACTTTATTTTATAGATTATTTAAATATTTATGCATTCAGGGAAATGTGTGCGTGTCACGGAGTGAGTGTGTGTATCATTGTGAGTGTGCGCGTGTGTCACAGAGTGAGTGCGGGTGTGTCACAGAGTGTGTATTTTGTGTCTGGGATTCTCGCTTTTACCTGGGAAGAAATGTTTACAAGAAGCCTCGGGCCTCTGACCAAACGCTGCCGGGTTATGACATCATGGCGAGCTCATCCCGCTGCCACCTGGGTCGCTGTGGCTGAGGGGCTCACGCAAGGTTAATCCATAAAATGAAGGAATTTCAGGTCAAAGACGGGCATTAAAGCGTGTTTGTGAATCGGTGCCTTTATGGAGATTTCTGGGAAATAAATAATGAATTCTAAAAAAAATTGGTGTATGTGTTTTGTATTGCGATTAATCCAATGGCCGAGGGCCACTAGAGTCACTTCTCCCATAAAGCCCGGCCCTCTATGGCAATAAGGCTCAGGAACTGCAATATTTATGGCAAATAGCGGCACAACAAACACCCCAAAACGCAAGAAGCCGCCTCTGTCTGCCCGGACTCACCGGCCTGAAACGTCCTCTCACTTCCTGTCTGACCCAGCTTAACCTACCCCAGGCGACACACAGGGGCCGGCAGGTAATGCCTCACCTGGCTCCGGGGTTTATCACATGGGGCTTTTCCTCTCCCCTCAGCAGCCTCCCTGAGTCCGAGGACTTTAAATCTCCTTCACCTGCTGCCAGCATCAAAGTCTCGGATCATCAAAACCAGCACCGACTTCCAGTCTCCTACCCCTAGGAGCTTACAATCTATTAAGAGGTTGAGGAGGAATGAGACTGAAGGAGAGGTGACCTGACGAAACGCAGATACACGGCACTAGGCAAAAAACACACAGATTTTACGTGGAACAATAAAACAAAGTGATCGTTCAACTCGGGCATGGAAAGAATAAACATAAATAACAGCTTTAAATACCTTCCTAGTTCTGCCTCAGCTTGTGCCGCCAAAGTGGGCACCAAATGATTTGACTCCTAAAAAAAGAGTCACGTTTGGATGTCGGTTACTATAAGGTCCAAACCCCCACTGCATCATCATGCAGCGAGGAAGAAATGTACCGGTGATCGAAGTGAACTTCTCAGCACACGGAGACCCTCGAATCCTCCCGGCGCGAGGGACATGCTGTTGATCCAGGTGCAAATACTGGCCGTAGAGGTCTCTGTCCTGTAAGTCCTGACCCGATGGAGAGTAAAACCACACATAGACCCCCTCCCAAAATGCAGGCGCCCCAAATCTGTGTCCGAACCCCACAGTCTTTAGAGTCTCTGGTACTTGGAGAAACGTGGCACTTCATAGCAGGGGGAGGAAGTAGTCCTAAAGGACTTCTGTACAGTCTGCGGTGTCTCTGCATGTTCTGGTTACGTTGTATCTGTACAGTCTGTGGGGTGTCTTTATATTCTGGTTACACTGTGTCTGTACAGTCTGTGGGGTCTCTGCATGTTCTGGTTACGCTGTCTCTGTACAGTCTGCAGGGTCTCCGTATGGTCTGGTTACACTGTATCTGTACAGTCTGCATGGTCTCTGTATGGTCTGGTTACACTGTATCTGTACAGAACATGCAGAGACCCCGCAGACTGTACAGACACAGTGTAACCAGAATATAAAGACACCCCGCAGACTGTACAGATACAATGTAACCAGAACATACAGAAACCCCACAGACTTTTTCTGTTGTATTTTCCATCCTGATTTGAGGGAATAAATTTCTCAAATGCCCGTAGTGGCCCTTGTCAGTATGCGACTGTCTCTAACTGTCTTGTTCAGTCTGTGTCACTAACCGGTCCCTTTTTTGTAAACACTGCCCGTTACCAGGGACAAACAAGTCGCCCCTTCATTCCTCTCCCGCCCTTGTGTCCTGTTCAGTTCACGTGTAAAAAGTGACAGATCAAGAAAAACCGCAAGATAATCGACAACAACAGAACACCCAATGCAACCAAAATCCAGAGACCTCAACCCAACTGTAACATGCAGACTGTACAGATACAGCGTAACCAGAACATGTAGAGCCCCCACAGACTGTACAGATACAGCGTAACCAGAACATGTAGAGCCCCCACAGACTGTACAGATACAGCGTAACCAGAACATGTAGAGCCCCCACAGACTGTACAGATACAGTGTAACCAGAACATGTAAAGACCCCGCAGACTGTACAGACACAGCGTAACCAGAACATACGCTGTCTCTGTACAGTCTGCAGGGTCTCTGTATGGTCTGGTTACGCTGTATCTGTACAGTCTGTGGGGTCTCTGCATGTTCTGGTTACGTTGTATCTGTACAGTCTGTGGGGTTTCTGTATGTTTTGGTTACACTGTATCTGTACAGTCTGTGGGGTCTCTGCATGTTGTGGTTACGTTGTATCTGTATAGTCTGTGGGGTTTCTGTATCTTCTGGTTACGTTGTATCTGTACAGTCTGCGGGGTCTTTACATGTTTTCGTTACGCTGTATATGTACAGTCTGCGGGGTCTCTGCATGTTCTGGTTACGTTGCATCTGTATAGTCTGTGGGGTTTCTGTATGTTCTGGTTACGCTGTATCTGTACAGTCTGCGGGTCTTTACATGTTCTGGTTACACTGTATCTGTACAGTCTGTGGGGGCTCTACATGTTCTGGTTACGCTGTATCTGTACAGTCTGTGGGGGCTCTACATGTTCTGGTTACACTGTATCTGTACAGTCTGTGGGGTTTCTGTATGTTCTGGTTACGTTGTATCTGTTCAGTCTGCGGGGTGTCTGTATGTTCTGGTTACGTTGTATCTGTACAGTCTGCGGGGTTTCTTTATGTTCTGGTTACGTTGTATCTATATAGTCTGTGGGGTCTCTGCATGTTCTGGTTACGTTGTATCTGTATAGTCTGTGGGGTTTTTGTATGTTCTGGTTACGCTGTGTCTGTACAGTCTGTGGGGGCTCTACATGTTCTGGTTACGCTGTATCTGTACAGTCTGCATGTTACAGTTGGGTTGAGGTCTCTGGATTTTGGTTGCATTGGGTGTTCTGTTGTTGTCGAATATCTTGCGGTTTTTCTTGATCTGTCACTTTTTACACGTGAACTGAACAGGACACGAGGGCGGGAGAGGAATGAAGGGCGACTTGTTTGTCCCTGGTAACGGGCAGTGTTTACAAAAAAGGGACCGGTTAGTGACACAGACTGAACAAGACAGTTAGAGACAGTCGCATACTGACAAGGGCCACTACGGGCATTTGAGAAATTTATTCCCTCAAATCAGGATGGAAAATACAACAGAAAAAGTCAGGTGAGTTAACGAGAAGATGTTCTTCATGCTGAATATAATCAGTAGCCCTTCAAAATGGAGGATTCATCACGGGGACTCCCATGGTGACCCCCATTTCTAAACAAAAGCTAATGATGCTAGCGTAGGTTTGTCTAATGTGATTCGCGCTCTATCCTTATGTGTGTTCCCCAGAACAACTCTTATCCGGCGGCCCCACTGTATGACCAGTTTCATTCTAAAACCCACTGTAACACAAACTGTCTATTCACTGTCTATTCACTAATCTGCCTGTTGCTTGCGAGATGCTTAAAAATGTTTTCAGCGGGAGATGCGAGCGAATACAAGCTTAAAAAGCAAGCGACTCGCAGATTCAAAACTCCCCCAAAAAAGTACCTCTCGTCCCTCTACATTAAAGAAAAAACAAAATGGGGGTCCTCAGGACCTTCTAGTAACCAAAGGGGTGTCAAAGAGTTCCCCCCTCTTCCACAACCCTGTGCACAGTGGGGGGGTCGGACAATTAGAGTACCTGGGGGCAATGTATATTGACCTATATATCCCCCTCTCCCCCCTCGGCTGCTGATGGGGGCTTAAATAATATTTTTTTCCAAACTATAGAAGGCATGGATTCCCAGCTGTGCCTCCCCATCACCCTCATCCTGTCCACAGTGGAATGTGGGAGTTAAAGTAAGACTCATGCCCTCGCCTGAAACTCGCAGGCCGCCGGCATTCACATGCACTCGCACACATTTTAGTTTTTAGTGAATAGATAGAGCCAATTATCTAAATCACATAAAGGCTCGACCCTAACTCGCCCGGATGTGCAAAATCCATCCAACCAACCCACGAGCCACGTTCCTTCCCACCATTTATTACTGCGGGAAGTGTCTTAAATCGTTTAAAGATTTGTTACTGAGAGGAGATCCACTGGATCCCAATGTGTGACCCTGCCCCCGGTTTGTTGAAACCACACCAACCGTCTCCTAAACTGATATGTAGCCTCACGCTGTGATTTGTGGTATGAGAGTCGAGGACGCAAAGAAATCACATAAAAACCCAGGGCAAAAGGCTAGATAAAGAGATAAAATTGATTGTTTTAATTAAATAGGAAAAAACAGATATTGAACCCAATGCCACCCCCACCCCCCTCGGGGTAATTACTGGATCACATGGGGCTTTTACACATGATAATGGGGTCTACAGTCTATGTGACTCTCTCTGCATTTTCTTTACAGTGAACTTTCACTTAACCAAGTATCATCTCAGAGTGACAAGAATCTCATACAGGTACAAAGTCAGGATGCCACAGGGTGTGAGTCAGTGTCCCACGTGGCCCGGTGTGAGAGGGAGTGCTGAGTGACATTAGGTCAGGGTCCCACGTGGCCCGGTGTGAGAGGGAGTGCTGAGTGGCGTTAGGTCAGGGTCCCACGTGGCCCGGTGTGAGAGGGAGTGCTGAGTGGTGTTTAAGTTGGGGGTCAGGGTCACACGTGGCCCGTGTGAGAGGGAGTGCTGAGTGGTGTTGGAGCTGGAGGTCAGGGTCCCACATGGCTCAGTGTGAGAGGGAGTGCTGAGTGGTGTTAAAGTTGGGGGTCAGGGTCACATGTGGCCCGTGTGAGAGGGAGTGCTGAGTGGTGTTGGAGCTGGAGGTCAGGGTCACTCCCAAGGTTAGTCCTAATTCTCCTAACAGAGCTCAGTGGGGGCCCAATGGTAATAGGTAATAGCACAGAAGAGAGTATAGGCACAGATAGGTAAGTGGAAGTGGAAGATAGGTTCCAGACAAGGTAAGTGTTATGGAGTGAGTGTAAGAATGTTAGCGTGAGTGTGTAACTGTTAGTATGTGTGTCTGCTAGAGTTTGTGTTAGAGTGATAGTATCTTAGTTAGTGGTGGTGGGGAGCAGGGTCCAGGGGGCCACTCAGCCTCCCAGGCCAGAATGTGCCAGACCTCAATAGGTAGCATGTTGCCATATCTCGTGTCACATCTCTGTGTTCGGTATATTTTTTACTCCAGTTATCCGACGAGATCAGACTTAGTCTGAAGAGACCCTCGCTGAACGTGTGGAATATACAGGACAAACAGGTGAGGCCAGGGGACCTGACTTATTCTACAGACAATGCGTGTGCAAGCGGGTGGTCTGGGAACTGAAGAGGGAAAGGAATATGACGCAGATCCAAGGCTCAGAGTCCCTAGAGACATACATCTCGTCCATAATGCTGACCAGCACAGGTAACGTGCTCCCCGCAGTGTCTGGAAGGAGTGACTGATTCCTCTCTGTGGTTTTATACACCCTACATACTGCACGGGGCAGCACTTAACATGCGTCTGGCAGTAACATGCGGAATGTATACGTGTGCCCTAGAACATGGCCAGCATGGTCACCCTGATCCATTGGGGTTAGTAGAGGGATGGAGCTTGGAGAAAGACTTGTGGTTTGATTCCCATGGAGTGAGTATGATCGGGGCGGGTTATCTTGGAGAATAGAGTGGCCATAATGTTCCATTCCTCCAGGCCGAGGGGACCATAACATATTCTTCTCTCCGGCAGATGCTTGATCTCCTGGAACACATGTTTCATGACCTGGGCCTGGTGACAGAATTCAAGATGGATGACAAGATCCTTGAAAACTTCCTGGTGAGTGAGGGCTGGGGGTCAGCTAATGCTAACCCAAAGGGTGAAGGTCCTGTATCAAATGGTGGCCATTTTGTCTAGAATGACCTGAGCGGCCACGGACAATCACAGATTTTCTTCATATACATTTTAAGGATGTGGCTGTGTGGGGGGGGGGGCACTGGCTACCAAAGCCTCTCTGTCCCACGACAGCACCACAGTGTCTTCTTATTTCCCTCCTTTCTTTCATTTCCTCTGTATGCGTCTCTTTCCTTTTCTTTCTTCACTCACAGGGCGCCATGTTCTAGCCCTACCTCATACGTTGGTTATGGCTCACCTTAATATGATATGTCCTCGTCCTCTCCATTTCTACCCATCTGCCCCTACTACAACTGAGCAGTTATCCTGAGGATGTAGTGAAAGGGCATGAAATAGACGGGAGGTTGTTACGGTTTGGGCAGAGAAGGCTTTGCGAGCCTGAGCTTTATGGTTCTTTAGCTCGTAGGGAAGATGTCGAGGGTTGCAGGATCAGAGAGCAGCAGTTAATGTGTCATTTGCTTATTTGATGAAAAATGTATCTATTTTTTATTCATTTTTATTTATTTTGCTCTCAGTGCCGCGTTCAAAATAATTATAGAGCAAATCCTTTCCACAACTTCAGACACGGCTTCTGTGTCACTCAGATGATGTACAGCGTTATCTGCGCATGTCGGCTGCAGGTACGCGTGCAAATTATTCTTCTAACCCTCGTAACATGGCTTGTCTTACGCACACGTGCTGTGTTTTCCTTATTGTGTCCCCTGATGGCCTCCATCTCCTTCACTCTGCTTCCTCACAGCCTTGCTCTCCTTTTCTCCCCTTCCTCATGGCCGCCTTCTCCTTCCAACCTGTGGTGTCCCTCACCTTTGATTTTCCTCCTCATTATCTTACTCCATTTTGCATCTTCACAGCCTCCATCTCCGTTGCTCTACCTCCTTATGGCCTCCTTCTATATGTGTCTTCATGGTCTCCTCTCCTAAGCTCTGCCTCCTCATTGCTTCGCTCTTTCTACATCAGCATCCATGTGGCATCCCTTTTGGGTCCTCCTCATTCACTCTGCTTTCTCGTAGCCAACTTTTGCTTCCATTTGCCTCCTTGTGGCCTCCCCTTCACTCAGCCTCTTTGTGATGTCCTCTTCCCTCGCTGTTGCTCTGCATGGCCTCCTTCTTCTTGGCAGTGGCTTCTCCCATGTTCTGTATTCCCTTATCTCATACCTTCTCAGTCTCTTCCATGAGTTATTATTTACTGACTTCATTTTTCTTTCTCTGCTCGTGTTTCAGGACAGGCTGCCTCCTGCAGATATTGTAGGCCTCATTGTAGCTTCTCTGTGCCACGACCTGGATCATCCTGGCCTTAACAATGCGTAAGTTTACAGTGATTTTTGAGTCCATGTTTTAGGCCGGATGCAGGCTGTCATGGAGGCAGAGATCGCTCTACCATATAACCATTAAGAATTGCTTAGGGCCCACAGTGGTCCAAGGGACCCAAAACAGAGGCTGTTAAATCAATATAATGTGTCTTAATGAGCACTATGTTTGTTATCTTACATATTGTCAGAGAACTTCTGAGAAATTCTATACCTTGGGGTTCCAAATTCTATAGATATTTTTATCGAGAGAGAAATCAGAGAAATCAGTGTAGGTGTGAGAAGATCTCTGCTGTGTGTGTGTATATATATATATATATATATATATATATATATATATATATATATATATATATATATACTTGTATATACTCAGTTCAGAACAAAAGGTGGCTGTATACCACTGGAAAAGTACAAATTGCAACATCTTATCCTATCTCCACATTCCTTAGCATAGGCAAAACTTTGTTTCAGATGAGATCATGTGTATGATACTCGATACCAAATAAAATTACATAGCAAGGACAAGATGTGTTCCTTCACAATATAATTATCCTTTTCACCAGTATCAGGCTGGGATTGTGTGATGATTCAAGTGGACCTTCCTCCTCTCCCCAGCCATCTCTTTCCTGCATGGACCTTCTGCCTCTCCCTGGCCTTCTCTTCCCCGCATGGACCTTCCTCCTCTTCCAGTTCTCTCTGCCACACATGGTCCTTTCTCCTCTCCTGGTTCTCTCTACCTTGCATGGTCCTTCCTCCTCTCCTGGTTCTCTCTGCCTCGCATGATCCTTCCTCCTCTCTGGGTTCTCTCTGCCTCGCATGGTCCTTCCTCCTCTCTTGGTTCTCTTTGCCCTGCATGGTCCTTTCTCCTGTCCTGGTTCTCTCTGCCTCGCATGGTCCTTCCTCCTCTCCTGGTTCTCTCTGCCTCGCATGGTCCTTCCTCCTCTCTGGGTTCTCTCTGCCCCACATGGTCCTTTCTCCTTTCTGGGTTCTCTTTGCCCTGCATGGTCCTTTCTCCTCTCCTGGTTCTCTCTGCCTCGCATGGTTCTTCTTCCTCTCCTGGTTCTCTCTGCCTCGCATGGTCCTTCCTGCTCTCCTGGTTCTCTTTGTCCTGCATGGTCCATCCACCTCTCCTGGTTCTCTCTGCCTCGCATGGTCCTTCCTCCTCTCTGGGTTCTATTTGCCCTGCATGGTCCTTTCTCCTCTCCTGGTTTTCTCTGCCTCGCATGGTCCTTCCTCCTCTCTTGGTTCTCTTTGCCCTGCATGGTCCTTTCTCCTGTCCTGGTTCTCTCTGCCTCGCATGGTCCTCCTTCCTCTCCTGGTTCTCTCTGCCTCGCATGGTCCTTCCTCCTCTCTGGGTTCTATTTGCCCTGCATGGTCCTTTCTCCTCTCCTGGTTTTCTCTGCCTCGCATGGTCCTTCCTCCTCTCTTGGTTCTCTTTGCCCTGCATGGTCCTTTCTCCTGTCCTGGTTCTCTCTGCCTCGCATGGTCCTCCTTCCTCTCCTGGTTCTCTCTGCCTCGCATGGTCCTTCCTCCTCTCTGGGTTCTCTCTGCCCCACATGGTCCTTCCTCCTCTCCTGGTTCTCTTTGCCCTGCATGGTCCATCCACCTCTCCTGGTTCTCTCTGCCTCGCATGGTCCTTCCTCCTCTCTGGGTTCTCTTTGCCCTGCATGGTCCTTCCTGCTCTCCTGGTTCTCTTTGCCTCGCATGGTCCTTCCTCCTCTCCTGGTTCTCTCTGCCCCACATGGTCCTTCCTGCTCTCCTGGTTCTCTTTGCCTCGCATGGTCCTTCCTCCTCTCCTGGTTCTCTCTGCCCCACATGGTCCTTCCTGCTCTCCTGGTTCTCTTTGCCTCGCATGGTCCTTCCTCCTCTCCCGGCCATCTCTGGTGTCGGTCTGGAACCCAAATACAGGAATAATTTCAGCATAATGATACGTTATTATTTATTCTGCGTCCAGATATCAGGTTAATGCCGGCACTGAACTGGCCGCTCGTTATAAGAACAAATCGCCTCTGGAGAACCATCACTGGGCAGTCACCCAACAGATACTGAGCCACCCACAGTCCAACATATTCTGCAACACGGACCCAGGGGACGCCACGCACATGCAGGAGGTAAAATAGAATTAGTGTTATAGATCAAGAACTTGCGTGGCCGGGGGAAGGAACCCAACTGGCCAGAGAGTCTGCTTTACTTAGACTTTGTGACCTATTGCCATCTATTTGTATAAATGGGTGGGGCATTTAGACGAAGAATAATGGAGTTTATTTACCCGGTTTAATTTACAAAACCATTCCTGCTGTTTCTATACACATTATCAGGGCTGTGATACCCTCATACCCAGCAAACATTCTGAGCTCCTAGAAAAGAGGGGCATCAGGGGGGGAGGAAAGAGGGACTGGTCACGATAAACAAGGACATTTGGAAAGCATGGAAAACAGAGTGCAGACATGCACATCATGAGGAAGATGGAGGGGTTAGGGAGCAGCAACAGGCAGCGTTATGGGTGGGATTGGGGTTACAGAACGATGTTGAAAATGGATCCTATTTCAGGAAATTAAGGAGTTAATCCTAGCGACAGACATGATCAATCACGGCCACGTCCTGCGATGCCTGCAGGAAATACATGGCATGGATCCTTCCGACAGAAAACACGTGAGCGTGGTGAGAAAAAACATCAACTGCCCCCCATCTTATAACCTTATGCACCAATCACTGCTCTGTCACACCCCCAATAACTGTATGCACCAATCACTGCTCTGTCACACCCCCAATAACTGTATGCACCAATCCCCGCTCTGTCACACCCCCAATAACCTTATGCACCAATCACTGCTGTCACACCACCAATAACCTTATGCACCAATCACTCCTCTGTCACACTCCCAATAACCACATCTACCAATCACTGTAGTTAGAGACCCGCCCCTATACCCGCTGCACCAATCGCTGATGTGTTAGTGTTTTGTTGTCTTGTCGTCCCTTCTTGTCTTCTCCTCGTCGTTCGGAAGCTGAAGAAAGGACTCATTAAGTTCTGCGACATCTCCAACGAGGTTCGGCCTGCGGAGCAAGCGGAGATCTGGGCGGACGCATTATTAGAAGAATACTTCCTGCAGGTGCTTCCCGCGTGTGTGACATGTGTGTATCACATGTACGACGTGTGGGTCACGCGTGCGACGTGTGTGTCACGCGTGCGACGTGTGTGTCACGCGTGCGACGTGTGTGTCACGCGTGCGACGTGTGTGTCACGCGTGCGACGTGTGTCACGCGTGCGACGTGTGTGTGTGTCACGCGTGCGACGTGTGTGTGTGTGTGTGTCACGTGTGCGACGTGTTCAGAAAGAGGTTTCCTTTATTTAGATCATGCGCAGAATCGAGACAAGGCACACAACACACATACATCGAAGCGTTGTCTGATTTTGGATTACGTGGTTTATATAACATCTTATCTACTTCTAATAGCATGCATCATTCTGATTAGTTACTTTTCAAGCAGGTTACACCTCTTTAAGCTGCATAATTAAAAATGGCCCAGACTTGACCCTTTCCACGTATATATATATAGAATAACATAGAGTAGGCGTGTTGGCGGGAACTCGTGCATATATCATAGACTAGACATTTTCTACTTCCTTATATCTTTGTCAGCAAATAATATTTACGATAACAAGGATTTTTCCAACATTTCCCATCTCACACATTAGCGCATCACGTTTCCTAACCATAGAGAGGTCTCAAGGGTCTCACTCTCAGGGGAGAGAGAGGGGTGGAGTCCCTTCTATGCAGAATAACGCTGGAGTCTACCAACCCCAGCCCAGAAGGTCTTAGAACTCGACTGTTTAGTTTAGACTGTTAGCCAAGCGCAGGTAAAGCTGCACCCGGCTAAGGCAGCAGAGACTGTCGCACCCCTCACGGGATCCACCAATGGGGTCCACATTCCCAAATTTTCACAAAGCCGGGGCAGACCAGGAAGAAGGTTGCCGGGGAATGGCGGAGAAGAGAACATGAACGGGAAACATAACTCCTGCCTGTCCAAACTGAAGCCATGTCTCCTCATTTCAGAGCGACCGCGAGAAGGCAGAGGGTCTCCCCGTCACCCCATACATGGACCGGGACACGGTGACAAAAGCCACCGCTCAGAGCTCCTTCATCGACTCCCTGCTTCTTCCACTGTGTGAGGCTCTGGGCAAGGTAAACGTGTGATGGAGGTCACTGGGTTGGGTTGGAGGGGCAGTATGAGCTCACTGCATTGGGGTGGAGGGGCAGTATGAGCTCACTGCGTTGGGGGGCAGTATGAAGTCACTGCGTTGGGGTGGAGGAGCAGTATGAGGTTACTACATTGGGGTGGCGGGGCAGTATGAGCACATCATGGGGGGGTTGACGGTCCCAAGAGGGATGGAGTGAGGCCAAAGTTCCCAGGAAAAGGTTAGTGGGGTCCCCATGGGCTGGATTAAAAAACTCTGCAAATTTACTCTAATCTGTTGAGGGGCAGACTGGGGTATAATGACATCATAGGGGCAGGTCCCGAGAAAAGATGAACATATAAGAACCAATTAAAAAGGTGAAGGGTTCAGCCTCCTACTCATTATCTGACTCTAATCTGTTACTTCTACCCCAAGATTTTACCCCAGATGAACAACCTGGCGCTCAAACCCTTGGCAGAAGCTAAACGGCGCTATCAGCGTCAGATGGAAAAGGTAAAGGGAACGGCGGCTCTATTCACTGATGTGCGAGTGTTTGCGTATTGGCAGCTACTTGGCCCTATAGTCATGACTGCAGCAGAAGCCACGGCAGGCTCTCCTGAGAGCGGTCAGGCTGCTTGGGTGGTATCCTTGAGTCTGGGCAGACAGAACAAAGGAAACAGAGTGAGGCCTGACGCTCCACGGAGCTGTAATACAAATAGTGGGCAGTAGATGGCGCCATCATATTACATATTTATTCACATAGCGTCACTACATTACGTGGCGCTTTTACACAATTTACACTGACATCATACAGATGTTATGACATACTGAGTACGCACTCTATGCATGGGCCTGGTCCGTGGACAGAACCCAGGAGGAATGTGCCCTGCATCGAAAAGGGGCAAATAAGCCTCTTAACAGAAATTTAAAAACTTGCACCGACTCCAGACATGACAGACTGTGGCCCAAGGTTAGCTGGGATGGAAAGAGCGCCTCATTCAGTACACCTGTGTCTTTCTTCCTCTATCTGCCCCTCTCCCCATACACTCTCTGCTTTCCTCCTCTGCGTGTCACCCTGCCACCCCCTCCCCTCTGCTTGCCCCTGTGCCTGTTGCTTCTGCCCCATAACCCTGAGGTCTCCCCCTTTATGTTTTCTTTCTGCAGACTCATCGGACAGACTTGCCAATTTATTCCCCATCTGTGTGAAGACCAGGCGATCCACTGCAGGGGCGGGGCGATCCACTGCAGGGGCGGGGCGATCCACTGCAGGGGCGGGGCGATCCACTGCAGGGGCGGGGCGATCCACTGCAGGGGCGGGGCGATCCACTGCAGGGGCGGGGCGATCCACTGCAGGGGCGGGAGGCGATCCACTGCAGGGGCGGGAGGCGATCCACTGCAGGGGCGGGAGGCGATCCACTGCAGGGGCGGGGCGATCCACTGCAGGGGCGGGGCGATCCACTGCAGGGGCGGGGCGATCCACTGCAGGGGCGGGGCGATCCACCAGGTTTTATAAATTATTAGAATAATGAGACCGTATATTAAACCCCCTCAGGTAATCGAGTCTCTCAGACTGATCTGTTGGGGGGGCATCTCGCTCTCTCCACGGCCGCGGAGGTTATAGAACATTGCTGTCCTCCACTTACAGGTGTCTTAAAGCGGCAAACACGTTCATGCGCAGAAAACAAACCCTCAACACCACCCCCCACTTTACCCTCAACACCGCTCCCCGCACCACGCTTTACCCTCAACATCCTCCGCAGCAGCAGTGAACATGCAGTGGGGGCTTTAATTAGGAATAAAAATTAGAAGTCAATCTTCAGAAATCTTTTCTAATCCAAAATGTAAACAGCGAGGATTATCCACCAAACAAAACATTTCATGGCAGCCACCTCCTCCTGGTGTCAGGACAAGTCTCTACTACAGAATATACACAAGATCGGGGGGGCTCGTCGCGGGACCACCTTACAGAAGAGCTTTTTCTTCTTCGTCCATCATTCAAAGTAGAAGCTGGAGGCTCCGGGCGCAGATCCTCTCCTCTGAGCATAAACCCCCCCCCCTGCTTTCCCCCTCATCCGTGGGGTATCTACGGTTCTTTCAGTGCCCTGGCTGAGCCCTCACAGGTTTGGGGCCCCGGCCCTACCGCTCGGTCTTCTGTATTTTACTGACCGACACAGCTGAGGCCGCAGAGACTTTGCGCTTTTCTGCCTCGATCCGCGCCTCCTTTTTGCGCAGGTAAGAGGACATGTTGTCACACACCGCTTTGTAGAGACTGGTGAAGGGGCTCTCGGGGGTCTCGGGCCCTGCGGGAAGAGATTGGGGAAAGGACACAGCGTTTAAAGTGTCGCAAGAAACGTTAATGGTCGGGGCTAGGGGCAGGTTCCAACACGGGGGGGTGGATAGTGGCAGGTTCCTGCACATGGGGGGGGATAGAGGCAGGTTCCTGCACATGGGGGGGGGATAGAGGCAGGTTCCTGCACATGGGGGGGGGTGGATAGTGGCAGGTTCCTGCACATGGGGGGGGTGGATAGTGGCAGGTTCCTGCACATGGGGGGGGTGGATAGTGGCAGGTTCCTGCACATGGGGGGGGTGGATAGTGGCAGGTTCCTGCACATGGGGGGGGGTGGATAGTGGCAGGTTCCTGCACATGGGGGGGGGGGGTCAGACTCACCTTCCAAACGCTCCCAATTTTTCCTGATCGCCTCCGAATGTCTCTTCATAGAGGGGTCTTCTGGTACTGGCTAAGAAAAAGCAGCACATGGTCTGTCTCTCCACGTCCCAAGAGCTCACCCTCTGCCCCACAGCCTCTTCACCCCAGGCTCCCTCTGCTGCCTATACCACCACTTTGCCTTCTTGCCGGGTGCCATTCAGCGACTCACCTGCCAGCGTCCATCTATCTGTCCGTAACACACGAGGGGCCTCTCCGCATCTCTACATAAAACCCAAAGGGAAGAGGAGTCATCGAAATCCAGATCGAGGGGGGTGGAGGCGACCGAGACAAACCGTGGCGTCTCCAGCCGTGGAACAGAGGAGACCGAGAACACGTAGAAGCCGCACACCCTGCAACAAGATGGATGAATACAGAGCCCCCAATAATACCCCCGGGGCAGGATGGCAATGATCCCTACTCGCCTCCTACGTGTCAAATCACAACACAGGAGCCGCTCCACCAGTTACATCAGTCATTACCTGGCGCCCCGACACCCCGTCGCCCAGAAACACAAGGCCCCCGACACCCCGTCACCCAGAAACACAAGAACCCCCGACACCCCGTCGCCCAGAAACACAAGGCCCCCGACACCCCGTCGCCCAGAAACACAAGGCCCCCGACACCACGTCGCCCAGAAAAACAAGAACCCCCGACACCCCGTCGCCCAGAAACACAAGGCCCCCCTACACCCCGTCGCCCAGAAACACAAGAACTCCCGACACCCCTTACCTGTCACACAAGACAGCCACGTGCTCTCCACGAGGACAACAACTGATCCTGGAGACGGCCAATCTCTGTGAAATGAACGACCACAATTAGAAACGTTCTGAGGACTCGGAAGGTATTTCTCCGGCACTTTGGCCTCCGGCGTCATGAGGAGACTCACCTGGGACTCCGGGGCCCCACAGGCCGCACTCAGGCTGATGCTGTGAACCTCTCGGCCCGTCTCGTACTCCCAGAGCCGCACCGACCCGTCCTGGAGAAGAAGACAAATTACAGAGAGGCTGAGAGGAGGGAGGGGAACCGAGGAAGCCAGAGACACGAGGACAGCAATAACAGGCAGCTCAGAGAACAGGCCTGGGAGACACCTACACCCCCCTTCTCCTCGCCCATCACTGGAGACATCTATCCTCCCCCACTCTCCTCGCCCATCACTGGAGACACCTATTCCCCCCATTCTCCTCGCCCATCACTGGAGACACCTATCCCCCCTCCACTCTCCTCGCCCATCACTGGAGACACCTATCCCCCCCACTCTCCTCGCCCCCATCACTGGAGACACCTACCCCCCCGTCACTCTCCTCGCCCATCACTGGAGACACCTATCCCCCCCCACTCTCCTCGCCCATCACTGGAGACACCTATCCCCCCCCACTCTCCTCGCCCATCACTGGAGACACCTATCCCCCCCCCACTCTCCTCGCCCATCACTGGAGACACCTATCCCCCCCCCACTCTCCTCGTCCATCACTGGAGACACCAACCCCCCCCCACTCTCCTCGCCCATCACTGGAAACACCTATCCCCCCCCACTCTCCTCGTCCATCACTGGAGACACCTATCCCCCCCCACTCTCCTCGCCCATCACTGGAGACACCTATCCCCCCCCACTCTCCTCGCCCATCACTGGAGACACCTATCCCCCCCCACTCTCCTCGCCCATCACTGGAGACACATATCCCCCCCCACTCTCCTCGCCCATCACTGGAGACACCTATCCCCCCCCCACTCTCCTCGCCCCCATCACTGGAGACACCTACCCCCCCCTCTCCTCACCCATCACTGGAGACACCTATCCCCCCCCCACTCTCCTCGCCCCCATCACTGGAGACACCTACCCCCCCCTCTCCTCGCCCATCACTGGAGACACCTATCCCCCCCACTCTCCTCGCCCATCACTGGAGACACCTATCCCCCCCCACTCTCCTTGTCCATCACTGGAGACACCTATTCCCCCCCCCACTCTCCTCGCCCATCACTGGAGACACCTGTCCCCCCCCACTCTCCTCGCCCATCACTGGAAACACCTATCCCCCCCACTCTCCTCGTCCATCACTGGAGACACCTATGCCCCCCCCACTCTCCTCGCCCATCACTGGAGACACCTACCCCCCCCACACTCTCCTCGCCCATCACTGGAGACACCTATCCCCCCCCCCACTCTCCTCGCCCCCATCACTGGAGACACCTATCCCCCCCCCCACTCTCCTCGCCCCCATCACTGGAGACACCTACCCCCCCCCCACTCTCCTCGCCCATCACTGGAGACACCTATCCCCCCCCACTCTCCTCGTCCATCACTGGAGACACCTATTCCCCCCCCCACTCTCCTCGCCCATCACTGGAGACACCTATCCCCCCCCCACTCTCCTCGCCCATCACTGGAGACACCTATCCCCCCCCACTCTCCTCGTCCATCACTGGAGACACCTATCCCCCCCCCCACTCTCCTCGTCCATCACTGGAGATACCTATCCCCCCCCACTCTCCTCGCCCATCACTGGAGACACCTATCCCCCCCCCCACTCTCCTCGCCCATCACTGGAGACACCTATCCCCCCCCCACTCTCCTCGCCCATCACTGGAGACACCTATCCCCCCCCCTCACCATTCACTGGAGACACCTATCCTCGCCCATCACTGGAGACACCTATCCCTCCCCCCTCCTCACCCATCACTGGAGACACATACCCCACTTCCTCCTCCTCACCCATCACTGGAGACACCTACCCCCCCTTCCTCCTCCTCACCCATCACTGGAGACACCTACCCCCCCTTCCTCCTCCTCACCCATCACTGGAGACACCTACCCCCCTTCCTCTTCCTCACCCATCACTGGAGACACCTAGCCCCCTTCCTCCTCTTCACCCATCACTGGAGACACCTGCCCCCCCTTCCTCCTCCTCACCCATCACTGGAGACACCTACCCCTGATCCAGAGAGAAGCAGCTTGCGAGGTCCTGGAAGAACAAGCAGCTTCGACACAAACCTTTGGGGAAACGAGATCACAAAACATGACGATCACCACTTGTTGCCCCACGCCTGCCCTCACCCCCAAACCCCCTCACATTGCCCCACGCCTCTACACCTCCTGCCCGTCCCCCCCCATACACTGCCCTGACACCACCTGCCCTCACCACCACACCTAGACCCTGCCCATCCCCCATACACTGCCCCACGCCCCCATACCTCCTGCCCGCCCCCCCATACACTGCCCCAGGACCCGACACCTCCTGTCCGCCCCCCCCATACACTGCCCCACGACCCGACACCTCCTGCCCATCCCCCCATACACTGCCCCACGACCCGACACCTCCTGCCCGTCCCCCCATACACTGCCCCACGACCCGACACCTCCTGCCCGTCCCCCCATACACTGCCCCGACACCTCCTGCCCGTCCCCCCATACACTGCCCCGACACCTCCTGCCCGTCCCCCCATACACTGCCCCGACACCTCCTGCCCGTTCCCCCCCATACACTGCCCCGACACCTCCTGCCCGTTCCCCCCCCATACACTGCCCCGACACCTCCTGCCCGTTCCCCCCCATACACTGCCCAGACACCTCCTCCCCGTTCCCCCCCATACACTGCCCAGACACCTCCTGCCGCCCCCCATACACTGCCCTGACACCTCCTGCCCGTCCCCCCCCATACACTGCCCCGACACCTCCTGCCCGTCCCCCCCCCATACACTGCCCCGACACCTCCTGCCCGTCCCCCCCATACACTGCCCCGACACCTCCTGCCCGTCCCCCCCATACACTGCCTCGACACCTCCTGCCCGCCCCCCCCATACACTGCCTCGACACCTCCTGCCCGCCCCCCCCATACACTGCCTCGACACCTCCTGCCCGCCCCCCCCCATACACTGCCTCGACACCTCCTGCCCGCCCCCCCCATACACTGCCTCGACACCTCCTGCCCGCCCCCCCATACACTGCCTCGACACCTCCTGCCCGCCCCCCCCATACACTGCCTCGACACCTCCTGCCCGTCCCCCCCATACACTGCCTCGACAGCTCCTGCCCGCCCCCCCATACACTGCCTCGACACCTCCTGCCCGCCCCACCCCCATACACTGCCTCGACACCTCCTGCCCGCCCCCCCCCATACACTGCCCCAACACCTCCTGCCCGCCCCCCCATACACTGCCCCAACACCTCCTGCCCGTTCCCCCCCATACACTGCCCCAACACCTCCTGCCCGTTCCCCCCCATACACTGCCCCGACACCTCCTGCCCGTCCCCCCATACACTGCCCCGACACCTCCTGCCCGTCCCGATACACTGCCCCAACACCTCCTGCTCGTCCCCCCCATACACTGCCTCAACACCTCCTGCCCGTCCCCCCCCATACACTGCCTCGACACCTCCTGCCCATCCCCCCCCATACACTGCCCCGACACCTCCTGCCCGTCCCCCCCATACACTGCCCCGACACCTCCTGCCCGTCCCCCCCCATACACTGCCCCGACACCTCCTGCCTGTTCCCCCCATACACTGCCCCGACACCTCCTGCCCGTCCCCCCCCATACACTGCCCCGACACCTCCTGCCCGCCCCCCCCATACACTGCCCCGACACCTCCTGCCCGTCCCCCCCCATACACTGCCCCGACACCTCCTGCCCGTCCCCCCCATACACTGCCCCGACACCTCCTGCCCGTCCCCCCATACACTGCCCCGACACCTCCTGCCCGTCCCCCCCATACACTGCCCCGACACCTCCTGCCCGTCCCCCCCATACACTGCCCCGACACCTCCTGCCCATCCCGCCATACACTGCCCCGACATCTCCTGCCCATCCCCCCATACACTGCCCCGACACCTCCTGGCCGTTACCCCCATACACTGCCCCGACACCTCCTGCCCGTCCTCCAATACACTGCCCCGACACCTCCTGCCCGTCCCCCCATACACTGCCCAGACACCTCCTGCCCGTCCCCCCATACACTGCCCAGACACCTCCTGCCCGTTCCCCCGTACACTGCCCCGACACCTCCTGCCCGTTCCCCCGTACACTGCCCCGACACCTCCTGCCCGTTCCCCCGTACACTGCCCCGACACCTCCTGCCCGTCCCCCGATACACTGCCCCGACACCTCCTGCCCCCCACATGCTGCTCCCCGCCCGTCACCTGGTCCCCACTCACTCTCGGTGTCCCAGGCAGAAGGCAGCGATCACGTGTGGGGAGTTCCAGGCGCTGACGCGGATTTTCTCATCGCGATCACACGTGATGACATAGTCACCCTCGTCACTCACGACCTGCATAAGGGACACGTAAAAAGCTGCCGACGTGTGTGTAACGTGTTACACGTGTTCCCAGGACACAGCGCTGCGCTGGAGACCGGGATGTAGAAAGGATTTTTGTAATGTTACCATTAGAGACAGAAACTGCCCCCCTGCAGGGCATAAAGGAAACGGCGTGATGCAAAACGACTTCACCGCGAGCCACTGACAACCACACGCGGGGGCCCCATTCCACCAACATGCAACTCCCAGCCACTCTTCCACCCGTCCCCCTACACCTAATAGATTGCAAGCTCCTAGGAGCATTCTCACCACGTCCAGTAACATGGATAAATGCCCCAGTTCCAGGCGTCCTTCCTCCTGCGCACGAGTAACCGAAAACGAGAAGACGTCGCCGGACTTATCTGCCACCAGGACACGCTTTCCACACGCTGAGAAAGTGAGAGCCGTGCAGCGCCGGGAGACCCCCCTGCACACGGGACACAAGACTCAGATACCTGAGGTAACGGGACCCCTCATTTAAAGGGCCAATCACCACGCAGACTCGGGTGCCACCACCAAGACCCTCGGCATTTGCCCCTCACCTGGTGCTGATTTTCTCCCACGTGGGGTTAGTCTGGAAGAGGACGAGTCTTTTACTGTCATCGGTCAACGCAAAATAATCCCCCGCGGGGGAGAAAGACGCGGCCAGAATCCTGTCGGAACCGGTCGGGGGGTCGACTGAGGAATCCTGCCTGCAGTGGGGTGGGGCATAACGGAGAGAGGGGAAAGAGATGGGGGCACAACGGAGAGAGGGGTAAGAGGTGGGGGGCATTACGGAGAGAGGGGTAAGAGGTGGGGGGCATTACGGAGAGAGGGGAAAGAGATGGGGGCATTGCAGAGAGAGGGGCAAGAGATGGGCGGGCATTACGGAGAGAGGGGTAAGAGGTGGGGGGCATTACGGAGAGAGGGGAAAGAGGTGGGGGGCATTACGGAGAGAGGGGGAAAGAGATGGGGGGGCATTACAGAGAGAGGGGCAAGAGATGGGCGGGCATTACGGAGAGAGGGGTAAGAGGTGGGGGGGCATTACGGAGACAGGGGTAAGAGGTGGGGGGCATTACGGAGAGAGGGGTAAGAGGTGGGGGGGCATTACGGAGAGAGGGGAAAGAGATGGGGGCATTACAGAGAGAGGGGCAAGAGATGGGCGGGCATTACGGAGAGAGGGGTAAGAGGTGGGGGGCATTACGGAGAGAGGGGTAAGAGATGGGAGGGCATTACGGAGAGAGGGGTAAGAGATGGGAGGGCATTACGGAGAGAGGGGTAAGAGATGGGAGGGCATTACGGAGGGAGGGGTAAGAGGTATTATGGATAGGGAAGAGATGGGGGCAGAGAGAGATCAGAGACAAAAACAATACTGTTACTGACCGGGTCCCTAAGGGCCAACATCAAGGGCCCGGGGACTAGAGAGGTAGATGAGCTTACGGCCCCAGATAACGCCCTCGGGCCCCTCACTCACCCTGGAGTTGGGATTGGCTTCTCCAGGGAGCTGCTGTCAAACAGGAAGGAACCGCTGGGATCCCTGCAGGAAAAGCACATCAGTCAGTGACAGCACGACCAGGAGAGACAGATGGGGGCCACAGGGGCCCCCTGCAACATCACAACCACTGGAGGGGGTACGGGGGCCCTGCAACATCACAACCACTGGGGGGTTACGGGGGCCCTGTGCAGTAACATTTCCACGGGGGCACAGGGGGCCCTGCAACAAAACAACCAGTGGGGGGTACGGGGGCCCTGTGCAGTAACATCACCACGGGGGGGAACAGGGGCCCCTGCAACATCACAACCACTGGGGGGGGTACGGGGGCCCTGCAACATCACAACCACTGGGGGGTTACGGGGGCCCTGTGCAGTAACATTTCCACGGGGGCACAGGGGGCTCTGCAACAAAACAACCAGTGGGGGGTACGGGGGCCCTGTGCAGTAACATCACCACGGGGGGGGGAACAGGGGCCCCTGCAACATCACAACCACCAGGGGGCGCAGGGGCCTCTGCAACATCACCACTGGGTTTCGCGTTAAACGAGGGACCCCGGGTACGGAGGGGGTGAATCTGGTCGAATAAACCTCAGTATCGGTAAATGAATGACATCACTCCAAGCGTCACCCCGAATACCTCGCGCTATCACTCAGCAGAATGCTGCCTCCTATCACGCTCAGCCAGCCTGCCCGGAGCCGCAGCATGGTTGTGGGTTCTGGTTGCTCACAGACTCCACGTGAGCTTGTGTCGCTGTCGCGCTAAAATTGCGTCATCACTCGGCGCGATCACGTGACTCAACCTCTCAGGGTCAAAATGGCGGCTCCGGTTTTGCGAGCTCTTCGGGGACTGCAGGTACCGGGTGACATCATAGCTGGGCTGAGGACAGGTCGGGTAGTGACTTCGGTATGACGTCATGGGCAATAAGGGTGATGATGAAGATGTTACTGCAGAGAGAGGCTGGTTTGTAATGATGTAGAGGGCAACCAAAGGTTTGTCTTTAATGGTGTCACGGCGTAGACAGTGGCCGGTCTGTGATGATGTCATGGTTAGACAGTGGCCGGTCTGTGATGATGTCATGGGGTAGACAGTGGTTGGTCTGTGATGATGTCATGGGGTAGACAGTGGTTGGTCTGTGATGATGCCAGGGTTAGACAGTGGCCGGTCTGCGATGATATGACGGGGTAGACACTGGCCAGTCCGTGATGATGTCATTAGTGACAGCGTTTTCTTCCTGTAGGTTGTTCGGTGGCAGTTGATGAGCACGAGACCCTTCCAGTCTCAGAGAGGTAAGGTGCTCTCGCCGAGACAGCCTCGTGTTGAATGCAGGGTGGACTCCGAGGTCTGGATCACTAATGGAGGTTTCGTCCTCCACTCCGACCATTATCGATAGACTACGAAGCCCGCGCTCTCGCACCTGCGCAGTGACTGCCCTCCGGCAGCCGCTCCTTGTGGACTCCAATACGGGGCTGGGCCAGGGTGTGACCTTTACACGGGATTGGGGGCCATTAACGCTCTCGTCTTTTTCCTCAGCCTCCCAGGCCAGAGACGGCAAGACTTTGGTCTCTTTCCCAGCGAAGGTCTCGTTCCCAGCGAGGGTCTCTGATGGTTCCAAGGATTCAGTGAAAGGTGAGGACATATACCAGACGGCCCCCCCACTTGATGAGATTGTGGGCCGCGCGCCGGGCAAGAACCTGGGGTCAGAGAGGGCCGTGCACATAGGACCTGGCGCGTCGCTCAGAGACATGCGCGGCGAAGCCTCAACCGCTAAACGAGAAGACGAACCATCGTCGTCCTCCTCTTCCTCCAGCTCTGATTCCGACTCTGAGGAGGAAGAACCGGCCCCAGGAGGATCGATTCCCACGGAGCCCAAGGACGCGAGTGGGGGGCACGGCGGGGATGTTGGGGGCCCACGGCCTCTACCAGAACGAGGGTCTCTCCCGACACCAGGGGGCCAGAGCAGGGAAGAGCCTCGTTCCTCGCCGGCTCCTCAAGGAACGAAGGCCTCTGAGGAAGAGATCCATGACGGGATGGCTCCGGTGGATGGGGCACCACGGGCCCCCCAGCCAGGAAAAGAACCCGTAAAACCCACCCCTGCTGCCACCCTAACCTCACAGGAGGAGGGGCAGAAATCTCCAGCTGAAGTTTCTCCGTTACCCGAGAGAGAGGGGCAAATAGAAGAGCCGCCTGTGTCTGACGGAGTCGGGGAGCAGGCAGGCCCCCCGTTATCTGCGGAGGCCCCAATCCCCACTGAGAGCGCGCCCGAGGAGACTCCACCTGGACCCACAGAGGAGCTTGCGGGGCCACGTGAGCAGAGATCTGTGAATTGCCCCTATCCCTGTCCATCTGCCTCTTCCTTTTTTCCACCCCGGCTGCTTAGGAAACTCTTTCCTCTAATCCCTCTGCACGCGTCTCGTGTTCAGTAAATGATTCGCTGGCGGGAAGCGGCTGCTCCGATTGGTCAGAAAAGAAGGTTGAGAAGCGCTGAATGGTAGCGAGTAGAAGCAGCCCCGCTCCTCCTCGTCTATGTTCCCTTAGAGCCCCTGTCAGAAGCGCTCTCTTGCTGTCTCTCGCAGGACACGGCTCTCTCGTGCCGGTGCTCTCTCGTTGTTCACACTGAATGCTACCTAGTAGGTCTTGCTTTGCGCCCCAAGCGCTCTCTGCTGCCGCTTTCGCCGCCCGTCACAAGCGCTTTTGGTACGCCCGGCGCAGACACGCGTGTACAGGACGTGTTCTCGCATGCTGTATCGGCTGATTTTATAGCTCTGCGTGGATCGTACGTTTCCTCTGAAGAAGTTTTCCCTGCCGTGTCCTGTCGGAGGCATCATGTGTGGCCCCTGCTACCACGTGCTGTCACTGTCAGGGTCACGTATGTTTTTTTTCTGCGCTTAACACGGTTGTTTCTGGCTCAGGAACATGCGCGGTTTCTGGCTCAGGAACATGCGCGGTCTCTGCTGCTAACGCCATTTATCTCTCATGCAGTCGCTGTCCACATGTCTCGGTAACGCTCTCTCCCCCCCCTGTGTGTCGGTTAATGTTCCCGACGGTCTCTGAGCTCTGCTTTTTCTGCTCTCTCTCCTCAGCGGCCCCGGAGACCCCAGCGGCGGATCAGCCCTTCGATAATTCTCGGTACCAGAACCTGCAGCATCACTCCTACGACCCGTTCACCTTCGTGGACTACGACGTGGAGCTCGCGCGCTTCCGCCTCCCTCAGCCCTCCGCGGGAAGACCGTCGCCTCGTCACTGAGACCTCTGCGGTGCGAGAGCGCGGAGTGCTGCCACGGAAACAATAAATCTGTATATATCTGTACGCCGTGACTCCTTTCTGTGTCTGACGGCCGGGGTACGAGACGGCGGCCCTCTTCACCTGCCACGTCACGTCGCGCGTTGAGTTAGACACCGGCTCGCTTGCGTTCCCGTGGAGTTACCGCACGTTGAGTTAGACACCCGCTCGCTCGCGCCGCGCTCCCGTAGGTTTATTGCGCGTTGGGTTAACAGCTGCTCGCTCGCGCTCCCGTGTATTTACTGCACGTTGAGTTAGACACCCGCTCGCTCGCGCCGCGCTCCCGTAGGTTTATTGCGCGTTGGGTCAGACAGCTGCTCGCTCGCGCCGCGCTCCCGTGGAGTTACCGCGCGTTGGTTGGACACCACCTCACTCACGCTCCCGTGGATTTACCGCGCGTTGGTTGGACACCCGCTGGATCTGCGCAGTAACAATGTTACCCGCGGTGGTCGCTCGCTGGGTCCGCATGCGCGCTCTCCAGTACTAAGAACCTCTGCCGAGGGTCAGGAGACATCCCGCCGGCCGCACGAGAGCGCAGGAGACGAGGGTTTCGAAGGAAGCTGAGCCCGCAGAATACCGGCGATCGCTCCACAGGAAAGCTCTTGGTATTGTGTGATAGATCCTCCATGTGGTCGTCGTTCTGGAGTTCTGTGGCATCTCGCTTTGGCGTGGACTTCCCCAAATTCTAGCAGCCAAGAGAACCCCGAGCTGTACAGGAGACCCGGATGAGCTCTGGATGGGGACGAGGTGAGAGACCCCCGTAGTCTGGCTCCTCAAACATCACCTTAGGCCTTATCCAAGGCGACAGCAGCTGCGGGACCATCCCTTCCGGGTGGCGAGGCGTTTCTCAGTAACTCTCGCGGTGGGTAACACGACCACGTCCACCGCTTCGTGGCGCCGCCAGAGCGCTTCTGAGCAAAATCATACAGGAATTGACAAAGGACCTAGAACAGCACCCAGGGGTCCACGGGCCCCCTCGTGCAAACACTGGACTCCCCTCGATGGCCGCTCGCTAAGAACAGGAGTTTTCCTCTGAGGTTCTGGAATAACGTCAGGAACCGGCGAGTCGGAAGAAGACCTTTGGGCTCCACATTAAGGACCTCGTACCAACGATCGCGCATGGTGACCACGGGGTCGTGGGATCAGCATCTGGCCAACTTCCCATCACTGAAGGGGCCGTGAAAGTCGCTGCATGGATTCCTCGGGAGATGCCGGGCCGTCAGATGAAGTGCGGCGATCCGAGACGCGGCGGCAGCTACGCATCAGAACCAGCAAAGCCCAGACCCAAATGGCACCGAGAGGCTGCGTCCGGCCGCGAAAGGAGCTCAAACACCACAAAGCGGTTCTGCGTGGAGTCGGCCATAATTCCTCCCCGGGAAGCTGCCTAGGGGAGTCTAAGGGGTGCCGGCCGTTGGGTATCGCATCCGTTACTTTAATAAATCTGGTGCTAAAAATATATTTTATAACGCAGAAATCAGAGAAGATGCATCTTCACGCGGCGGTGCATGCGCATCCCCGGCCTCAACGCAGCATTTCCCGCCACATATTATAATCAGCATAATACAGCAATTAACCCTTTCAGGGCGAAGGCATTTCCAGCGCATTTGCCCCTCTCTGCTGCACCATCACTCGCCCTCCCCGTGAAATGTTTTTCTTTTTATATAATTATTATTCTATATTAGAAGTTATTTTATTATATTATACATGCTAACATATTATAGATATATATCGTAAAAGTTTATGTTTTTGGAACATCTTCAAATCTAGGATTTTAACTTATTTTGTTAGTTACAAAGCAAATACCCATGATGGATACCCCCTGCTGGTTACTACTGCCCTCCCCCCATAGAGGCATATACTGTTAACACCCCCTGCTGGTTACTACTGCCCCCACCCCATAGGGGCATATACTGTTAACGCCCCCTGCTGGTTACTACTGCCCTCCCCCATAGAGGAATGTACTGTTAATGCCCCCTGCTGGTTATTAGTACCCCACCTCCACCCCCTGAGCCAGTAATAACCAGTAGCCCGGGGTAGAAAGCACCGCAGCCGTCTCTCGCTTTTTTCATAGATATTTTTTGCTTAATTTAAAAAAAAGAATTGATTTTAGAACTCAATGTTTAGCGAATCTGCCCCAGGACAGCCAGAAGATGCGCGCTTTCCGAGGTTATAACCGCAGAGGGCACTCAGAGGAGTGAAAGGGGTTAATTCGGGAGCTAACGGCGCCCCCCTACAGACCCCGATGATCTGCCTTGCAGCAGATTTCCTCCCCAGCGCCGGTTCACAGAGCTCACCTCTCCACAGCAACGGAAAACATTATATTTGCAAAACACATAAAAAGTATAATACACGAAAACATCCACACGCGTGTGCTGGCAGCCAGTCCCACCGGTAACCCGCCGAGCCGCCGGCACCGAGCCGCCCGTCCGAGGGAGACGCCGCCATCATTACGGGCATTTCCAAGGTTTATTCTCTCACAACGCTACAAAAATACAGGTCTATGATTGGGGAAGTAAAACATCACTCGTGTGCTCTGTGTGACCCTGCACGGCCCCCCGGGCCCCCAAGACAGAGACCCCCGGGCCGGAGACCCTGGCATCAGATTTCCGCCTGGAAGTCGGCTTAATATCATACAAAATCGTGATCCCGTCTGGGCTCCCCCCCCCCAGCAGAGCGCCTCGGCTCTGTTCATGGTGGGCTTGCCGGCGGCTTGTGGCGCGGGGGAGGGGCTCTGCTCGGCAGTCAATCCTTGGAAGCGACTTGCAGTCATGTTTTAAGGTGCAAAAGATTTTGTTGCCAGTGAAAGGTTGACAGCGAGAGGCGCCAAGAAACTGCCATACCGAGCGCGTGGCACCGAAACCACAAAGCGCCGCCGTCAGACCAGCGTCCGTTCCACCGGCTCAGTAACATGCGCGGCCGTGCACGGAGCCTGGCTCTGTCACTGCAGCCCTCCACCGCTCAGCACCAGTCCGCGCAGGTCCCGAGCGCTCAGCCCCGTGTCCGTCTCCTCCTGATCCGTGTCCAGAGAGTCGTCGTCACTCTGTCCTCCTATCAACACCTGCTGGACGGCAAACGTGGCTCCATCTGACGTAAGCGACTGCAGGCTGTCCGCTCCAAGGGAGCTGGGGGCCGACAGCGTCACCACCTTATCTGAAAGAGGACACATTGCTCGTGCGTTAGGGGCCAGCAGAAGGTGTAAACGGATGCTGCTAAGCATGCGCGGCCATAGCTAGCCACAATAGGCTCATACATATCACACCATGCCGAGGGGCTAAAAAAGGGCTTTGTGCAGGTAGAAGGGGCAGGAAGCGGACCTCAGGCCTACAGAGAATAAGGGCGTAGCAGGGTACATGAGGGCGGAGCAGGGGCGCGGAGCCAGGCCGAGCATAAATGTTTTAGTGGTCCGAGTGATAATACTTACCCTCAGACATACTCATGTCAGCCCCAGGCTGAGATCCACCTCCCGCGATAGAGTCCGGCCAAAATCTCTGCACAGGACGACTCTGGCCACTCTTCTTCTTGGTTTTTGGGGTATCGGTGCTGCTGGAGTCCAACATGGGCTGAAGGATCCTTCTTCGAGCGTTAATGAACCTGGATCAATAAGAATTCAACGACATGAGCCACGGAGGGAAGCAGAGCAGGAGAAGAGCCAGGGGGGCAAAAGAGATGGAGGAGCCAAGAAGGCAGGGCAGGCAAAAAGATGGAGGAGCCAAGGAGGCAGGGCAGGGGGGCGGCAAAGAAATGGAGGATTCCAGCAGGCGGGACGGTGGGGGGGCAAAGAGATGGAGGAGCCAAGGAGCTAGGGTAGGAGGCAGGGCGCAGGGGGGGGGGGATGGAGGAGCCAAGGGGGCAAAGAAATTGAGGATTCCAGCAGGCAGGGCGGTGGGGTGGGGGGGCAAAGAGATGGAGAAGCCAAGGCAAGTGTGTTGGTTGAATTAATGGTCGAATTCTCCTCAGAAAAAGTTTTCCTTTATTTAGATCATGCGCAGAATCGAGACAAGGCACACAACACACATACATCGACGCGTTGTCTGATTACATGTTTGGATTACGTGGTTTATATAACCCCTTATCTACTTCTAATTGCATGCATCATTCTGATTGGTTACTTTTCAAGCAGGTTACACCTCTTTAAGCTGCATAATTAAAAATGGCCCAGACTTGAACCTTTGCACATATATATTTATAGAATAACATAGAGTAGGCGTGTTGGCGGGAACTCGTGCATATATCATAGACTAGACATTTTCTACTTATTTCTTTGTCAGCAAATAATATTTACGATCACATAAGCATTTTTCCAACAAAGTGGTGAAGCTGAGCTTAGAAGAAGAGGAAGACGGGCAGGGGCCGGACGTGGCACTCCGGTACTCACCAGTTATTAACCTGGAGCAGGGTGAGGTTGGTCTGCGCAGCGATCTGTTTCTTCTCGTCCTCGGTGGGGTAGGGGTGCTGCACAGGGATACAAACCGTTAGCTGACTGGTTGGAATTTGATTCCCTTTTCATGCCCGTATCATGCGCGCGTGGGACGTAATTATCACACATCAGTATCAAGCATCGACCGCAGGGGATGGGGGCATCAAAGTGAACGTGGGGCTAAAGGGGCTAGTGATTTATCCCTAACAACCGTCTCTTACCCCAGCGTGTATTCTGGGCCCATATCATCCATGCAGTGGGGCATTACATGTATGTGTACATAGGTTAGCTATGCAGTGTAATGAGTTAACCCTTTGTCAGCTCAGCGATGTCAATCCGTTGTCCTAAATCTACCCGATGAAATGTTTGCCGTTCCCCGAGAAGTAATGGAATCAGGCAGAGTAAATGGGTTTCCCCGAGAACATGCGCAGACTCAGCGGACGCAGCCTCCGAGCTCATTTCTCACATAAGAGTAAATAAGAGCGTAACTCACCCCGATGTGCTGGAAGAGCCACGACCTCATTACGTTGGTGGCTTGTTTCGGGAGGACGCCCCGCTTGTTTTTTCCGGAGCCGTCATCTGAGTGCAGGAGCCCCAGGTCCTGACTGAGCTGTAACTGGAGCTGCAGAGAGACAGAGGGTTAGAGAGCGCGGAGCCGGGACGAAAGGAGCGCGGAGCCGGGCCGAAGGGGGATCGGGAAGCCGGGCCGAAGGGGGATCGGGAAGCCGGGCCGAAGGGGGATCGGGAAGCCGGGCCGAAGGGGGATCGGGAAGCCGGGCCGAAGGGGGAGCGGGAAGCCGGGCCGAAGGGGGCGCGGAGCCGGGGGAAGGGAGCGCCTCGAAGTCGCACAGACACACATGCAAGTCCCATCGTCACCTGAGAGTTCTGGATCCGAATGGTGCCGGGGGACAAAGCCTGAGCGACCACTTGTCCCTGTGGTGTCACCACGGTGACCGGCTGATACACGGTACCGCCTAAAACCAGCGAAAGGGGAGAGAGCGTTAGGAATTGGGAGAGAACACGGCGGATGCAGCTAGAGAGAGAGAGCTGCGTTACAGGCTTTGGGGGACACGGGCTGCTTCCCATACCTGACACGGTGGCCACGGCTACATTTCCTTGCTGCAGAGCAGTCGCAGGAACCATGATGCCCGGAGAGCTGAGAGCCCCACCGAGTCCACTCTGTAACGACAAACATTACGTATTAATGACAGCGGGGAGCAGAGAGTACAGGGGCAAGGAGTCAGGAGGGCAAAGGAGTCAGGAGGGGCACGCATCTCAGGAGGGGCACGCGTCTCGGCAGGGGCACGCGTCTCGGCAGGGGCACTGAGTGGTGGGGAGTAACAGGGGCAGGTGTCTCAGGAGGCACTGGGTGGTGAGGAGTAACAGGGGGGAGGTGTCTCAGGAGGCACTAGGTGGTGAGGAGTAACAGGGGCAGGTGTCTCAGGAGGCACTGGGTGGTGAGGAGTAACAGGGGGGAGGTGTCTCAGGAGGCACTGGGTGGTGAGGAGTAGCAGGGGCAGGTGTCTCAGGAGGCACTGGGTGGTGGGGAGTAGCAGGGGCAGGTGGGAGGCACTGGGTGGTGAGGAGTAGCAGGGGCAGGTGTCTCAGGAGGCATTGGGTGGTGAGGAGTAGCAGGGGCAGGTGTCTCAGGAGGCACTGGGTGGTGAGGAGTAGCAGGGGCAGGTGTCTCAGGAGCCACTGGGTGGTGGGGAGTAGCAGGGGCAGGTGTCTCAGGAGGCACTGGGTGGTAATGAGTAACAGGGACAGGTGTCTCAGGAGGCACTGGGTGGTGAGGAGTAGCAGGGGCAGGTGTCTCAGGAGCCACTGGGTGGTGGGGAGTAGCAGGGGCAGGTGAGCGCGGAGGCACTGGGTGGTGGGGGGTAGCAGGGGCAGGCGTCTTGGGGGGTCTGGCAGGTACAGGCACAGGGTTGTAGGAGTTACCTGTACTGGGGAATATGCCCCGCTGGGTTCTCCACTCAGTAGCGTCTCGCTGTTCATCTTGGTTTTCAGGCAGGAGATGTAGCGGCTACAGAAGTCCTTGCAGAGCTCGTTCACTTTCTCCAGCTCCAGCAGGTGAATCCGCAGAACCTGGATCGCCTTCACCATCTGCGGACAGGAGCAAAAATATCCACAATGCCACCTGCCGAGATACCCGCTGCCCCACAAGCAATCATCTCAGCCGCTGACCCTCCTGTCCTTTATCCCTTTATGTATTTAAAATGTCTCTCCCATCCCCATCACTCTCCCATCCCCATCACTCTCCCATCCCCATCACTCTCTCTCTTCTCTCCCCCAAGCCGGTCATATAATAATAATAATAATAATAATGATAATAACGATAATAATGATAATAATAACGATAATAATGATAATGATATCTGCTACTGTAACACAAACAGACCCCCACTCATATCTTATTAGGTATTCTGAGGAGCTGTCCCAGTATTCTAACCCCCCTCACCTCCAGCAGTCTCCTGGGGGGCTCTCGTAAAAAGACCCCCCCACATATAATCACAAACCAAAGCCTCTCAGCGTCAATAATCCTGAACTAGAATGTGAGGCGCCGGGCGAGTGGACCGGACCCAGAACCGCCAACGTCACAGAAACCCGGGCTGCAGTCCTTTAGCCTTTAGAGCGGATCCACAGCCGGCGACTTCACTCACTATCTCACTCACTCACCCACCCACCCACTCACCAGACTGTCTGTCTCCGGGTCCTCCGAGAAGAAATCCTTCCCCTCCTTGTGCTGTCTCCTCACAAACGTCTCAATGTCCAGGTCAAAGCTGGCCGAGGTCGTGCCTTCGGAGCCCTGAGTGCAACCCTCACACTTCTCAAAGAGCAGAGCGAGGAGAGGGAAGAGCGGGTGCCTGGCCAGGAGATAACCGGAAGGTGAGAGAGCGCGCCAGAGAGACAACGCGCGCCAGAGAGACAACGCGCGCCGAAGACGCGACAGTGATATACAGAGAGACAGAGACAGCGGACTGACAGTGATATACAGAGAGACAGAGAGAGCGGACTGACAGTGATATACAGAGAGACAGCGGACTGACAGTGATATACAGAGAGACAGCGGACTGACAGTGATATACAGAGAGACAGAGAGAGCGGACTGACAGTGATATACAGAGAGACAGAGAGAGCAGACTGACAGTGATATACAGAGAGACAGAGACAGCGGACTGACAGTGATATACAGAGAGAGCGGACTGACAGTGATATACAGAGAGACAGCGGACTGACAGTGATATACAGAGAGACAGCGGACTGACAGTGATATACAGAGAGACAGCGGACTGACAGTGATATACAGAGAGACAGCGGACTGACAGTGATATACAGAGAGACAGCGGACTGACAGTGATATACAGAGAGACAGCGGACTGACAGTGATATACAGAGAGACAGAGAGAGCGGACTGACAGTGATATACAGAGAGACAGCGGACTGACAGTGATATACAGAGAGAGAGCGGACTGACAGTGATATACAGAGAGACAGAGAGAGCGGACTGACAGTGATATACAGAGAGACAGAGAGAGAGCGGACTGACAGTGATATACAGAGAGACAGAGAGAGAGCGGACTGACAGTGATATACAGAGAGACAGAGAGAGAGCGGACTGACAGTGATATCCAGAGAGACAGAGAGACAGCGGACTGACAGTGATATACAGAGAGACAGAGAGAGAGCGGACTGACAGTGATATACAGAGAGACAGCGGACTGACAGTGATATACAGAGAGACAGCGGACTGACAGTGATATACAGAGAGACAGAGACAGCGGACTGACAGTGATATACAGAGAGACAGCGGACTGACAGTGATATACAGAGAGACAGCGGACTGACAGTGATATACAGAGAGACAGAGACAGCGGACTGACAGTGATATACAGAGAGACAGAGACAGCGGACTGACAGTGATATACAGAGAGACAGAGAGAGCAGACTGACAGTGATATACAGAGAGACAGCGGACTGACAGTGATATACAGAGAGACAGAGAGAGCGGACTGACAGTGATATACAGAGAGACAGAGAGAGCAGACTGACAGTGATATACAGAGAGACAGAGACAGCGGACTGACAGTGATATACAGAGAGACAGCGGACTGACAGTGATATACAGAGAGACAGAGACAGCGGACTGACAGTGATATACAGAGAGACAGAGAGAGCGGACTGACAGTGATATACAGAGAGACAGAGAGAGCGGACTGACAGTGATATACAGAGAGACAGCGGACTGACAGTGATATACAGAGAGACAGAGAGAGCGGACTGACAGTGATATACAGAGAGACAGAGAGAGAGCGGACTGACAGTGATATACAGAGAGACAGAGAGAGAGCAGACTGACAGTGATATACAGAGAGACAGAGAGAGCGGACTGACAGTGATATACAGAGAGACAGCGGACTGACAGTGATATACAGAGAGACAGAGAGAGAGCGGACTGACAGTGATATACAGAGAGACAGAGAGAGAGCGGACTGACAGTGATATACAGAGAGACAGCGGACTGACAGTGATATACAGAGAGACAGAGAGAGCGGACTGACAGTGATATACAGAGAGACAGAGAGAGAGCGGACTGACAGTGATTTACAGAGAGACAGAGAGAGAGCGGACTGACAGTGATATACAGAGAGACAGAGAGAGAGCGGACTGACAGTGATATACAGAGAGACAGAGAGAGAGCGGACTGACAGTGATATACAGAGAGACAGAGAGACAGCAGACTGACAGTGATATACAGAGAGACAGCGGACTGACAGTGATATACAGAGAGACAGAGAGAGAGCGGACTGACAGTGATATACAGAGAGACAGAGAGAGAGCGGACTGACAGTGATATACAGAGAGACAGAGAGAGAGCGGACTGACAGTGATATACAGAGAGACAGCGGACTGACAGTGATATACAGAGAGACAGAGAGAGCAGACTGACAGTGATATACAGAGAGACAGCGGACTGACAGTGATATACAGAGAGACAGAGAGAGCGGACTGACAGTGATATACAGAGAGACAGAGAGAGCGGACTGACAGTGATATACAGAGAGACAGCGGACTGACAGTGATATACAGAGAGACAGCGGACTGACAGTGATATACAGAGAGACAGCGGACTGACAGTGATATACAGAGAGACAGCGGACTGACAGTGATATACAGAGAGACAGCGGACTGACAGTGATATACAGAGAGACAGCGGACTGACAGTGATATACAGAGAGAGCGGACTGACAGTGATATACAGAGAGACAGCGGACTGACAGTGATATACAGAGAGACAGCGGACTGACAGTGATATACAGAGAGACAGCGGACTGACAGTGATATACAGAGAGACAGCGGACTGACAGTGATATACAGAGAGACAGCGGACTGACAGTGATATACAGAGAGACAGAGAGAGAGCGGACTGACAGTGATTTACAGAGAGACAGAGAGACAGCGGACTGACAGTGATATACAGAGAGACAGAGAGAGCGGACTGACAGTGATATACAGAGAGACAGAGAGAGCGGACTGACAGTGATATACAGAGAGACAGCGGACTGACAGTGATATACAGAGAGACAGCGGACTGACAGTGATATACAGAGAGACAGAGAGAGCGGACTGACAGTGATATACAGAGAGACAGCGGACTGACAGTGATATACAGAGAGACAGCGGACTGACAGTGATATACAGAGAGAGCGGACTGACAGTGATATACAGAGAGACAGCGGACAGACAGTGATATACAGAGAGACAGAGACAGCGGACTGACAGTGATATACAGAGAGACAGCGGACTGACGGTGATATACAGAGAGAAAGCGGACTGACAGTGATATACAGAGAGACAGCGGACTGAGATGGAGAGAGAGACGGCGCGGTCTCTGGTCAGGGCCGGTACTGCAGCACTCACCGGTATATGGCCTGCTTGTCGGCCTCCATCGGGTTGTCTCCGCTCGCCGGACCCTGCGGAGTTGGCTCAGAACACGAAGGGTCTTGTTCGGTCTTAAACTGGGTCACCACTTCGATCTAGAAAGAGACAGGGTCAGTACGGGGCAAGAGGGTCACACCCTGGAGGCATTTCCTATAACCCCGCCCACGGGAACCGATACTTACCCCAACCAACGGGGGCAAGAGAGGGGCAGTAAAGCACAGCTAGAGGTTACCGGCAGACACACAGCCAGAGGTTACCGGCAGACACACAGCCAGAGGTTACCCCAACCAACGGGGGCAAGAGAGGGGCAGTAAAGGACAGCCAGAGGTTACCGGCAGACACACAGACAGCCAGAGGTTACCAGCGGACACAAAGCTAGAGGTTACCGGCAGACACACAGAGACAGCTAGAGGTTACCGGCAGACACAAAGCTAGAGGTTACCGGCAGACACAAAGCTAGAGGTTACCGGCAGACACACAGAGACAGCCAGAGGTTACCGGCAGACACACAGAGACAGCCAGAGGTTACCGGCAGACACACAGAGACAGTCAGAGGTTACCGGCAGACACACAGAGACTGACAGAGGTTACCGGCAGACACACAGAGATAGCCAGAGGTTACCGGCAGACACACCAACAAACTATTTGTTGTAATTTCACTAAGCGCCGTGAGTAACCCAGTAAATGTACACCTGAAGAGCATATACACAACTGCCCCATGTGTGGGGGGGTATATACACAACTGCCCCATGTGTGGGGGGGTATATACACAACTGTCCCATGTGTGGGGGGTATATACACAACTGCCCCATGTGTGGGGGGTATATACACAATTGCCCCATGTGTGGGGAGTATATACACAACTGCCCATGTTTGGGGGGTATATACACAACTGTCCCATGTGTGGGGGGTGTCACGGAGCTGGCTAGTCCGACCGACTGCCTCCGCTGTCTTGTGCTCCCTTAGCCTGGGACACCACACTTTCCCCGGTTCCCCAGTCACTCGCCGAGACTCAGTGTCGGGTAAAACCAAACGAAGACTGATTTATTTCTCACACACAGGGCTGGATATATCCAGCAAAACACAAATTAACATAAAACAAGATATTGGGTCACAAACAACCCCCTTAATCTGCCTCCCAGAGACAACAGGGGCAGTAACGGGATTAACAATACAATAGGTGGGGGAGACTGATTTATACATTAGACTAAAACAATGGTGGTCTCTCCCTGGTGGCAGACCCTGGCTGTCTGCTGGAGATAATCCCCTCAGCCAGTGATGAGATGATACTGCTGGGGAGCCACAGAAGTCTTTACAAACCCAGGGCCCATAGTCAATAGGGAGGAGGCTGGCAGTCAGGCTTCTCCAGTGGCCCCAGTGATGGAGGCTTCCGTCACAGGGGGTATATACACAACTGTCCCATGTGTGGGGGGGTATATACACAACTGTCCCATGTGTGGGGGGTATATACACAACTGCCCCATGTGTGGGGGGGTATATACACAACTGCCCCATGTGTGTGGGGGGTATATACACAACTGTCCCATGTGTGGGGGGTATATACACAACTGCCCCATGTGTGGGGGGTATATACACAACTGCCCATGTGTGGGGTAAATACACAACTGCCCATGTGTGGGGGGTATATACACAACTGCCCCATGTGTGTGAGGGGGTATATACACAACTGCCCCATGTGTGGGGGGGAATATACACAACTGCCCCATGTGTGGGGGGTATATACACATCTATGTGCCCACAGGGTAGGGGGAAGCAGAACCGTACCTCCTGTTCTTCGGTGTAACTATCCATGGTCAGTTGTTGAGAGGACATCATTGTGAGCTACACACGACCGTCACATAATGGTGAGCCGTGTCAACCTGCAGGAAACATACCACACGTTACATGACAGGACCACAAAACCCTCATCCGTATGCGAAGGATAGCTATACGGCCATTGCCGGCCCTCCTCCATTACTTTCTGTGCCATCCCCACTGGAAGGCTATTCCAGGTATCTAGTACACTAAAAAACAGTGCATTTTAACCCTCACTCTCCCAGCATCAAAGCCCTCGGTGTATGACAGGCTGTTGCTCGCACATTATTATGGATTTGGCCTCCGCACCCCTTTAACTACAGCCGGCCACATAGAACAGCCAATCGTGTCACGTTCCCCGCGTTACATACCACGGGACACATGACGGATACCTATCCTTTGTACATGTGATTCCAAACCACACGCAGGTTTCTATAGCAACCTCATCCATAACTTTATTTATATCATGCATTTCCACGCACGCGGACGTAACTCTGAGGACTTCTCTGCTTTTATGTCTCTCCACGCCAATGGAGCAGCGCAGCGTCCCCTACAGAACCCCCAGGGGCCGTCTCAGGGCCCCAATGATCAAAGTGGCCCCAAGGAAGAGCTTGGAGGCTTTTGGGTGTAGAGTAACGGGTGTCGCGGCGTCACCGGCAGGCCACAGATACCCTTTAACAGAGCCACGGCGCACACGTTACATGCGTGCCGGGGGTGGTAACACCTCTTCATTGGATGAGATTTGGACTTTGACACCATTTCCCAGCCACTGGAAATACCCCAATGGGGCCAGGCCCCTGGATGCTTTTTGGTGGCTCCCATCTTTGGGGATTGGAGGGCAACAAGAAGCTCCAGCCCTATTGCTGTCCTTTCAGCTGGGGCGAGAAGGAAGGGGCCCCGAATGTATATGACATGTATGCTCTGTCTTGGAGGGTGCGCGGCTGGGGTGATTGCTCTGCCTGCCGCAGGCCCTCTGGGGCAGAATACGGGAGTCAGAGGTTAGAGTGGGTTAATGGACATGTGTATTTACATGAACATATTCAAGGTGTGTATGTATACAAGTGCCACGCGTGCAGACGTGAATCAGCGTATAGCGAGTAAACATGTGCACGTGCATTTATCTGTCTACATGTCAAGGTAAGGTTCCTGCAGGAACACGTGACATCCCTATGTGCCATCAGACACGTGACATCTTTACATGCCGTCAGACACGTGACGTCCCTACGTGCCATCAGACACTTGACGTCTCTATGTGCCAGACACAAGATTTCTGTGTCCATTCGCAATATCTATCTGTAACACATGACGTCCCTCCGTATGTAGACATGTCTCTCTAGCTCTATCACACACGTGACATCACTCTGTATGTGATGTCTGACCCATGAGAGTTCTCTATCACACGTGATGCCTCTCCCGCTCTATGTTCTATCAGACACGTGACATGACTCTGTATTAGTGATGTCCGGATCATGAACGAATCGTTCATTTGATCCGGTTCTTTTTAGTGATCCGGATGAGTCGGTTCACTAGACTGAACGATTCGTTTGTAGCGGTTCAGTCTGTGAATCATCATGCAGCTGTAACCTGATCCTAGAGCTGTGAGTCATCTGCAGAGCACTCTGGGGTCAGGTTACAGCTCATTAATTCTCATAGGAACGATGACTCATAGAGTCAGAGAGTCGTTCAAAGAGTCGAATGAACCGAAGAGTCGAATGAACCGAAGAGTCGAATGAACCGAAGAGTCGAATGAACCGAAGAGTCGAATGATTCGAATCTTACAGGGATCCGGATCTTACAAGGATCCGAATCTTACAGAGATTCGAATCATTCAGAGAATATTACTGATATCATACTTTTATAAATAAATACATTAATAATGTTCACACTGCCCCCAGGATTTAGATTCCCCTGAGTTTGCCCCCCTTTACCTATTACTGCACCTACAGTTAACTTTATTAAATTAATTAAATTAACCCTCAGTCATCAGCATAAAATTAACCCTTATACCCCATCAACCATAACTGCCCCTGAAATTAACCGTAAAGATCCCATTAACCATAACGGCCCCTGAAATTAACCCTAAAGACCCCATTAACCATAACGGCCCCTGAAATTAACCCTAAATACTCCATTAACCATAACTACCCCTAAATTAATTGCATGTACTCCAGATAAATTACCTAATAAATTGGTATGGTTGATGGGGTCTTTAGTGTTAATTTGGGGGCAGTTATGCTTAATGGGGTGTTTAAGGATAATTTAGGGGCAGTTATGCTTAATGGGGTCTTTAGTGTTAATTTGGGGGCAGTTATGCTTAATGGGGTGTTTAGGGTTAATTTGGGGGCAGTTATGCTTAATGGGGTGTTTAGGGTTAATTTGGGGGCAGTTATGCTTAACGGGGTGTTTAGGGTTAATTTAGGGGCAGTTATGCTTAATGGGGTGTTTAGGGTTAATTTGGGGCAGTTATGCTTAATAGGGTGTTAAGGGTTAATTTTAGGGGCAGTCATGGTTGATGGTGTGTTAAGGGTTAATTTTAGGGCAGTCATGGTTGATGGGGTGTTTCGGGTTAATTTAATGGTGAGGGTTAATTTAATTAATTTAATAAAGTTAGCTTAAGGTGCAGTTGCAGGTAAAGGGGAATGTAAATCCTGGGGGCAGTGATTATTAATATATTTATTTATAACAGTATGGTGACATTCTCTTAATGATTAGAATGCCAATGAAGGCAGAGAGTCGTTCAAAGATCCGGATCTTACAATGATCCGGATCTTACAATGATCCGGATCTTACAGTGATCCGGATCACTGTAAGATTCGGATCCCTGTAAGATCCGAATCTTTGAACGACTCTCTGCCTTCATTGACATCACTGGAGGCAGGGGGGAGGATTCATAATAAAAGGGGCGGGGCCAATCGTTAGTGTGCCTGCACGGAGTTACTGGAAAACAGTAACTCCGTGCAGACACACTGAGTGATCCGAAGATCCGGATCATGAATCGGATCATTTCAGTGAACGAATCGAAATGATCCGATTCACTTTAATGATCCGAACTTCCCATCACTACTCTGTATGCGATGTCTGACCGGCGAGATCTCTCTCGCTCTCTCTCTATCACGCACGTGACGTCTCTCCGCATGTAGACATGTCTCTCCCTCACTATCACACACACCCAGCTGTTGCCCTGCCTACAGCTCCACCCCTCAGCAAGACCCGCCCTAAACCTCCCGAGACTCCCTCCAGTCCCTCTTCTCTCAGACTCGGCAACAGGATCTTAGAGTTGCGATTGGCTGGGCGATCCAGCAGCCGCGTGTGATTAGCTGGCAGAAAAAGCGCGCGACGGCGGGGGAGGTGCGATCCCTTTGAGGGGAGGGTGGGTGCGGGCGCGCGCACTAGGAGGGGGAGGGTCCGGGGGCGCGCGCTGTTTGCAAGACGAGGGCCCGGGGGCGCGCAGCTCGGTAACGGGGGTCCCTGGCGGCTCCCGTGGGGCATTAGGGGCGAGTGGGGGTGCGAGGAGGCAGCAGGAGGGCTATGGGAGCGGTGCAGGCCGGCGGGCGGGCGCTGTGACTGACAGCTTACCCGGTGCCAATCTTCGTCACACTGACAAGCGGCTGCAGCAATCGGGACCCGCAGGGGCGCCTACGTCATCACGCAGCACGCTGCTAATTAGCATAGGGTTGGAGGGCGTGGTTACGGCGTCACGTACAGCCGCCTCCTCTTTAATATTGATATAACTTTAAAGACGAAACCTACGGTGGTTATTAATATACAACGTTGTCTCGGCCCCTTTCGGGCGTAGGCACGCCTACTGAGCGATCCGTCTGTGGGCATGCGCAGTGGTCTCACAGCTGTGTGGTAAATGCTCTCAATTACACGCTGAATGGAGAGGGATACGCAGTCTCTATGGGGACATACACAGGCGATGTATGGGGGGGGTGATAGGTGGGTCTTATTGGAGGGAATATGGAGACAGTCCATCTGACTTCTGTATGGGGGGAAACGGAGACGGTCCGGGCCCCGTATTGGAGGATACAGAGGGGGTCCGGGCCCCGTATTGGGGGATACAGAGGGGGTCCGAACGCTGTATTGGGGGGAAACGGAGACGGTCCGGGCTCCGTATTGGGGGATACAGAGGGGGTCCGGGCCCTGTATTGGGGGATACAGAAGGGGTCCGGGCCTCGTATTGGGGGATACAGAAGGGGTCCGGGCCCCATATTGGGGGATACAGAAGGGGTCCGAACGCTGTATTGGGGGGATACAGAGACAGTACGAGCTCTGTATTGGGGATACGGAGACGGTCCAACATGGAGAGGGTTGACGCCCCCATTTATTGGTCACTGTTGTAAATAGGTATTTCGCTATTGGCTGCCAACACACTGGTTACTTTATTAGAATATTCATCAATAACCTCCCAGGACATGGCAGCAGGAGGAAAACTGATCAGAGAGTTCTTGGTGCAAACTGTGGGGGAGAGCACTGTGTAGAACCCCAATATAGTGGAACCACAATTATTCCGGGAAAATGTATTTATTTGTAAAAAAGTTTACAGGCCAACCATAGGTTTATGGTATCCAGATTGTACGGGCCCTCTGAATGTATTGGTTCACCTCGGTCTGTCAGACCCTTTGAATGTATGGACTGTAAGAAGCGTTGTGTATATTGGTGGCCCTTTGTGATAAGGTATGAAAAGATAATAGGTGTCACGCCAACTTGCGTAGCGCATATATGGACTAGAGATGATATGGCCAATTTCGGTATGAGAGGGGTTAATTTGATTGTATAGCAGTGGCGGAACTACCGGGGTCGCGACTGCGACCGGGCCCTGGGGTTCTGCTAGTCAGGGGGGGCCCAAGGGGTGCCGAGCGGTTGCTGAAAACAACCGCTCGGCAACTCTTGGGCCCCCCTGACTGACAGAAATCCAGGATGCCTCTGCTCCCCGCCGCTGCTGCCACCGTCGCCGCCGCGCTGCCCAGAGTGCAGTGTTGGGAGCGTGAGGCGTTTGTCTCGGGTGCCGGCGCTTCACGCTGAACGCCGGCATATGACGTTATAAACGCCTCACGCTCCCAACACAGAGTTGACGGTAAGTGACCTACAAAGGGGGAGGGAGTGGGTAGATCGTGAGAAGGGGGGGTAGGGAGGGATAGGTAGATCGTGGAGGGTAGGGAGGGAGAGGGTAGATCGTGGGGGGGGGGATCGTGAGAAGGGGGGTAGGGAGGGAGAAGGTAGATCGTGAGAAGGGGGGGTAGGGAGGGAGAGGGTAGATCGTGAGAAGGGGGGAGGGAGAGGGGAGATAGTGAGAAAGGGATAGATGGGTTGGGGGGGGCCCTTAACAGATTCTCGCACCGGGGCCCTGAGGTTTATAGTTACGCCCCTGTTGTATAGGCATGTGGTACCAAAAGGTAAACTGACCATAAATTCACCATAGATAGTGAGTTCTTTGATACGCTAAGTGACCACTAGCGTCAGAAAACCATTTCTTCCAGGGTCATATCCAACACATACATCCGTAATAACCCATAGATTCATAAACATACCTCTTTTTTGTGCATATCTAGAACGGGGAAAGCACACCCTACAAAAAAATACAAATATGGTGGCGCAACTCAAACTGGAAGAAATTGTGGAGTCCGTGGTATTCATTCATAAGCAGCGAGTGTGGCATATCTATGGACTTCATAATTCACAAGGAATTCATAAATGAAAGCATTATTGCTTGGAGGGTGCGTCGTGACAATAGGGAGCAGACTAGAAGGAAAAGAACGACCTACCTACGTTCCAATATGGTTGGGGTTCCAGTTGTGGGGCTGTCTCTGGTACTGATGGCCTTAAAACATCGCTGAGGTACAAAGAAATGTTCTACCCAGCTTCAGAAAGCTAGGAATGGGTCGAAGGTCATGGGACAGCCTTACCTGTCACCTTGCATGGGCAAATGTATCGATTGCACATAATGAAAATAACTAAACCCCCTGAGCTATGGCCAGAACTCGATACATTTGCCCATGCAAGGTGCCAGGAGCCACGATGTGAAGCAGTAATGTAGAGCTGAAACAACGAATCGATAAAATCGATAATAATCGATAACGGAAATCATCGATAACGATTTCCGTTATCGATTAATCGAGTGATCAATTCGTTGTTGGAGCACTCGGCTCCTTTTACTTACCTCCGCGAGCGTTCCCCGCTTCTGCTACACGCTCTGCAGTCTCCGCCTTCTAGCTACGTGACGGATGTGACGCGTTCCGGAGGTAAGTATTCTTCATGTCTATGTGCACGGATCGCACAGAGCCACTCGCACAGAGCGAATCGCTCTGTGCGAATGGAGCCACTCGCACAGAGCGGTTCGCTCCGTGCGAGTGGCTCCACTCGCACAGAGCGGTTCGCTCTGTGCGAGTGGCTCCATTCGCACAGAGCGGTTCGCTCTGTGCGAGTGGCTCCATTCGCACAGAGCGGTTCGCTCTGTGCGAGTGGCTCCATTCGCACAGAGCGGTTCGCTCTGTGCGAGTGGCTCCATTCGCACAGAGCGGTTCGTGAGTGTGGGTGCAGGGCAGAGTGGGGGTGGGGGTGCAGGGCAGAGTGGGGGTGGGGGGTGCAGGGCAGGAGACTGGGTGCAGGGCAGAGTGGGGGTGGGGATGCAGGGTGTGAGTGTGGGTGCAGAGCAGAGTGGGAGACTGGGTGCAGGGCAGAGTGGGGGTGGGGATGCAGGGCAGGGTGTGAGTGTGGGTGCAGGGCAGAGTGGGTGCAGGGCAGAGTGTGAGTGTGGGGGCAGGGCAGAATGTGGGGGCAGGGCTGGGTGCAGGGCAGAGTTAGAGACTGGGTGCAGGGGCACAGTGCAAAGTGCTGGGTGCAAAGTGCAAAGTGCTGGGTGCAAAGTGCCAGGGCTGGGTGCAAAGTGCAAAGTGCTGGTGCAAAGTGCTGAATGCTGGGTGCAAAGTGCTGGATGCAAAGTGCCAGGGCTGGGGCAAAGTGCTGGGTGCAAAGTGCTGGGTGCAAAGTGCCAGGGCTGGGTGCAAAGTGCTGGGTGCAAAGTGCTGGGTGCAAAGTGCAAAGTGCTGGGGCAAAGTTTCTTGAACAGTAATAGTCCACCTCTTTTCAGAATGTTTGGGGTTATTTTGTTTCATAAATATTGTGTTTGGGTTCTTGTACTTTGAAAATATTGTTTTTTATTACATCATAACAAAATAAGAATGTTAATGTAAATTTTAAGTTGTTTTTTAACATCCAGTTCATTAAATTCTTTTAAATAAACGAAAAATTTGCATATTGTTTTTTTTATCCGATTAATCGATTAATCGAAAAAATAATCGGCCGATTAATCGATTATTAAAATAATCGTTAGTTGCAGCCCTACAGTAATGCCACAGCCCCATAGCTCAGCAGGTGCCAGTATGTGCGGCAGAAGACCATGCGCAGCAGCCGCCACTGGTGCAGGGATGCAAGGCTGTAGATCCTCATGGAGCAGCAACGTAATTTAGTGGGACCTGAGTGGAGAGATCCCCGTGCTGAGCAGCAGCAGCAGCAGCTGGGGGCGCATGGGCTGTGGCTACAGGACACTTGACAGGGATTTATTTTCAGAAGAGCCATGACAAAGCCAGCGTTGCAGCACTGCACAGTCCTCGTTTAGGATCTTGTCATGACGTTTGTCACTCTGGTTAGGCGAGAAATGTAACAGACTGGGGGTGATGGGAGTGAGACAACTCGGTTGTGAAAAAGGGCTCCCTGGGATCTACATAAGATTGCCAAAATGTTTAATTTTCATATTCAGCTTCTTTATACAGAAGGGGGCGCTAGAAACCCCAGGACCAGCCCTGCATTCAGAGAAGTTCATCATAGGACAGTTCCTATTTCCAGAATATAAAGAATGGCGAGTGTAACACATCTGCAGAGTTGGATCTTATTTTATTGACCATGTAACCAAAGTAAAGTGATCATGTAACAGCCAATCAGAAGTGACCTAAATAACAAAAATTCCTTCTCATCTGATAAACAAGACATGCGAAGATGGATGAGGGGACAGACAACACAGGCAGGAGTTTGACGCATCAGACAAGCGACGATCGTGTGCGAGGTCTTCCTAGTAGACTGTTTAGGAGGCACTGAAATGTCTCACTCTCTCGTTCAGATCGCGATCACTGGATTCACTGACACGGCGCTCACGCTCTCTGGTCACAAAGTTTAGAAGATCGATGGCCGTCACCACACCAAACACCATCTGCTTCTTACTAGAGGAGCCATCATTGTGATCTGCTGAGAGACAAGCTGACCGGTTAGATGGTTCTCTGGAAGGGGGAGCATGGCCGGGCAGGAGATACCTGATACATTTAAGGTTAGGGGTTCAGTAGGTGATGGTGATCAAATGATGGGGAAATAAGGAAAGAGAAGCAAGATCAAGATACAGACAAGACGCATAAAATACTCACACTGAATCTGCTCATGAACCACAAGAGCAAAATGATCGGTCTCCAGAATCCGGGAGAGCTTCCCCAGGTTATCCATGAGATGCACCTGGAACACCAAACAGATTAATAGCCTGGGGGGGGGTGGAATAAGGGGTCTGCACCAGGAATGAGTATCCCCAGGGAAGGTATGCATACTTCAATTTTATTAAAAAACAAAAACACTTTTGGACCTTAATATCTTTCAATAACTCTACTCTGTCAGCGAGAGCCACCTTGAGCCGCACACCTTGGTTGATGAGGTGAAAGAGCGTAAACCCTGACCTCCCCTCCAGCAGACAGAATGGGGTGTAAATACAGCCTGTCCTCCTCGCCCAATACCTGCGTAAACTGCTTGTAGATCACTTTGGAGACCGGGTCTGATGGCTTCACCTTTCCAGCCAGTACAGAGGACAGCATGTTACCCAACGTGACCATTCCGAGGACAAGCCTGTGAGAGAGAAATGAGCGTCCTTAAATGTAACCATCGAGAGGACTGGCCTTATACTGTGTGCCCAGAGAGGGGTATTGGCTGCGTGTATAGGGCGCAGCATATGGTGCGGGTTAGGGTAGTCTAGTATGGCAACAATAATCCTAACGGACGATAGGGATGTGATGACGAGTCGCCTGCATTCCCTCTACAACCCAGAACAGCCTAAACAGATGCAGAGAAGACACTGTGCAAATTGTGACTCAAACAACGAGCTTCACTCACCCAGCCTCGGACACGATGGGTACCTGGTCGAAGCCCTTCTCTCGCAGCAGCTGGATGGTCTGGCCACAGCTTACAGATGGAAGGACAGTAAGCGGTGCAGACAGAGTGAGAGATGAGACCTTCACATTCCACCACCTGACGGAGTGGAAGAGATTGTCGGATATCGCCGTGCACTATCCAGGGTAAGAAAAGACTCCACTGCATCCTCAACAGGGCAGAGGGGCAAGGAGTGGACTTACAGAAACAAATGGTTCCAAGATCTTACCAAGGTTTCCTCCCCTCCAGATCCTCCACCTTCAGGAACTGTTTCTGCGTCATCCACTTGTCACTAAGAAACTTGGACCTAGGAGAGAGATGAGAATCAGAGGGACCATTACTCAAGGAGCCATCGAGAGAAAACAACCAAAGTAAGCCACCGGGGCACAGAGAGAAAGAAGCAAGAAAGTCAACGAGATCTTCCACCATGTGCGTGAACTGACTGGTGCAGCAGATCCAGAATGCTGGGGGTGGGGGGGGGGACCTCTGGGGGTCTCTGCTGATGATACGCAAGCCAGCTGGAGCTCCTTGGGTCGTCAGACAATCTTAGTAACATGAATCCAGCTTCCCCCCCAACAAGGTTCACCCTACAAATCAGATCATCCTCAGGGAGGGCTCTCATAATGCTCAAGGAAAACAGGGAAGTGAAGCCCACCATAACTCTCTGCTTAATGAATAAACTCTTTAGTCAGATTCTATACTTTCTCATCCCTTATAGCTTATGGAGTGAAGTGTCGTGGCTCTGAGGGCCCCTTCAGAGATCTGTAACTCACATGTAGTTGCGCACGGAGTCTGGCAGGATCACCACACACCTCTGCCCTTCTTTCAGTTCTCTAGCGGCTTCTACAGCTGCATACATAGCACTGCCAGAACTGCCTCCTGCAGGGGCAAATACCGAATCTTAACACCCAGTAGCCTATCTTTATACTTTCAGGAGCAATTGTGGAATATTAAATAAAAATATTGTGTGGCCCACAGTTGGGGGAAAAAAAGCTTAAAGATACCAAGGGTTATTATTAGAGATGCTTCTAAAAGAGGCAACAGAGTAAAAAACATCCTTTACCGCACAATAGACCTTCTTCTCGGATCAGCATACGTGCCATGGAGAAGGAGTCCTCATCATTTGTCTTAAACCATCTGTCAACCACCTATAGCAGCAACAGAGGAGTCAGAGAGTGACAGAGGGTAATGGAGGGCAGGGAGTGACAGAGGGTAATGGAGGAGTCATCAGACTTTTTTTCTCCAAACTTCCCCAGGATTTCTACCCCCCTCGGGATCTCACCGATCGATCCAGAACCGTTGGAATGAAGTCATATCCAATGCCTTCCACCTCATACCCGGTCTTGTCTGTCTGATTCAGCTCCTCAGGTTCTGCCAGGATAGAACCTTCTGGATCCACGGCAACTACCTGAATCAAGAAGGTAAACGAGATTTCTAACACGTCATGGACTCCAGTGCATTTTACGGCATGCGAGTCGCTGCAGCAGTTCTTTAGTTACAGGCTGAAGAACACGACGCTTCTGTCTCATTTAGCTCCTCCCCCAGCTGCCTATACTTCAAGCAGGAAGTGTACTTCAATATACCTCCTGCACATGCTCAGAAGCACTCAGATTTGAGTCTTAAAGAAGGAGTCATTTGCAGTTGGGCCAAAGCTTTCCTTTAATATCAAGGAAAAGGCGATACTTGATATCGATGTTTTAGGAGAACCTGTCCTAAATATGAACAGGTTACCCTTGTATGACCTCTGACCCCTCAGTCTGCGTGACCTGCTCACCTTGCACTCTGGACATTTCTCCTTCAGTTTTCTCGCTATTCCAGTAATTGTTCCTCCAGTTCCAGCGCCAGCCACCAACATGTCCAAGCGGCCTGCAGGAACAAGGGCTGATCCTCAGACACGCCAGTAACACGGACACTGACATGAGCCGGTCCAAATACACTGGGGGGCACACAGTCGTTCCTGCTCGGACCCCACACCGCACGCTCACTGGACACTCACCTTCACACTGCGCAAGGATTTCTTCTGCTGTGGTGTCATAGTGAGCGAGGGGGTTACTGGCGTTCCGGTACTGAGCAGGGGGGGAAACGAGACAGCGTAAGAACCGGCCAGCAGATCAGAGCCGCCCGTCTTATCTGCACATTTCTGTCCCTGCCGTTAATATCTCAGACCTTAATCAGTCGTTGGTCTCATCTTAGATTCAGGAGCCGCATGTCTATCCCATGCGTGTTTAATGTCCTTTAAGGATTTAAATGTATACCCCCTTCCCCCCCTTTTCTCCGCATGTTCTCCTGCGGTCCCCGGTACCTGGTCCAGGATGTGCGAGTTGGGGATTTCATTCTTTAGCCTCCAGGCGACTCCGACGTGGGACTCTGGGGAATCGAAGCGAGCGTTGGTCGGAGTGCGAACAATCTCAGCACCGAGAGCCCGTAGCACATCCACCTATGGCAGAGGAGCCCGTGTTACCCCCGCGTACAGAAAATGGAACCTTGTCCGCCTCCTGGCTGAGGTTATAGCTGCACATCCCCTCTCCCGCTCACCTTCTCCATGCTCATCTTCTCCGGCATGACAATAATGCAGCGATAGCCCTTCACCGCAGCCGCCAGAGCAAGACCAATGCCTGCGGAGCAGAGGGGGTGTTAACGGGACAGATGTGGCTTCCGTTACACAGAGCGCGCACCATGTAGGCCCGCCCTCCCCCGCATCTATTCACAAGCACAGTCACATGTAAAGTGGGGCAAAAAAAGTATTTAGTCAGCCACCAATTGTGAAAGTTCTCCCACTTAAAAAGATGAGAGAGGCCTGTATTTTTCATCATAGGTACACTTCAACTACGAGAGACAGAATGGGGGGAAAGAATACAGGAAATCACATTATAGGATTTCTAATGACTTAATTGGTAAATTCTTCAGTAAAATAAGTATTTGGTCACCTACAAACAAGCAAGATATCTGGCTTTCACAGACCTGTAACATCTTCTTTAAGAGTCTCCTCTGTCCTCCACTCGTTACCTGTATTAATGGCACCTGTTTGAACTTGTTATCAGTATAAAAGACACCTGTCCACAACCTCAAACAGTCACACTCCAAACCCTACTATGGCCAAGACCAAAGAGCTGTCAAAGGACACCAGAAACAGAATTGTAGACCTGCACCAGGCTGGGAAGACTGAATCTGCAATAGCCAAGAAGCTTGGTGTGAAGAAATCAACTGTGGGAGCAATTATTCGAAAATGGAAGACCTACAGGACCACTGATAATCTTCCTCAATCTGGGGCTCCACGCAAGATCTCACCCCGTGGTGTCAAAATGATCACAAGAACAGTGAGCAAAAATCCCAGAACCACACGGGGGGGACCTAGTGAATGACCTGCAGAGAGCTGGGACCAAAGTAACAAAGGCTACCATCAGTAACTCAAATCATGCAGTGCCAGACATGTCTCCCTGCTTAAGCCAGTACATGTCCGGGCCCGTCTGAAGTTTGCTAGAGAGCATTTGGATTATCCAGAAGAGGATTGGGCGAATGTCATATGGTCAGATGAAACCAAGGTAGAACTTTTTGGTAGAAACCAAAAACTCATCGTGTTTGGAGGAGAAAGAATGCTGAGTTGCATCCAAAGAACACCATACCTACGGTGAAGCATGGGGGTGGAAACATCATGCTTTGGGGCTGTTTTTCTGCAAAGGGACCAGGACGACTGATCCGTGTAAAGGAAAGAACGAATGGGGCCACGTATCGTGAGATTTTGAGTGAAAACCTCCTTCCATCGGCAAGGGCATTGAAGATGAAACGTGGCTGGGTCTTTCATCAATGATCCAAAACACACCGCCCGGGCAACGAAGGAGCGGCTTCGTAAGAAGCATTTCAAAGTCCTGGAGCGGCCTAGCCAGTCTCCAGATCTCAACCCCATAGAAAACCTTTGGAGGGAGTTGAAAGTCCGTGTTGCCCAGCGACAGCCCCAAAACATCACTGCTCTAGAGGAGATCTGCATGGAGGAATGGTCCAAAATACCAGCAACAGTGTGTGAAAACCTTGTGAAGACTTACAGAAAACGTTTGACCTCTGTCATTGCCAACAAAGGGTATATAACAAAGTATTCATATGAACTTTTGTTATTGACCAAATACTTATTTTCCACCATAATTTGCAAATAAATTCTTAAAAAATCAGACAATGTGATTTTTGGACTTTATTGTCTCATTCTGTCTCTCATAGTTGAAGTGTACCTATGGTGAAAATTACAGGCCTCTCTCATCTTTGTAAGTGGGAGAACTTGCACAATTGGTGGCTGACTAAATACTTTTTTGCCCCACTGTAGAAAGAGATATATATGTAGAAAAGGCTCTCGTCACCCGTGTTCCCGGACGTCGGTTCTATGATGGTGTCTCCTGGTTTGAGGATTCCATCTTTCTCTGCATCCTCCACCATGCGCAGACTGATGCGATCCTTCACGCTGCCGCCCGCATTGAAGAACTCGCACTTTGCCACTGGGAGAAACACAACACGGGGTCTGTAACCACGGGCGGAAAACTGCCCCGGGCAGCCGGGTGATGGGGTTCAACAGACAGGAAGATTCAGAGACAGGGGCAAAGAGACAGCCCTGGGGGGGGGGGCAGAAAGCAGCCGATACTCACAGAGCTCACACTTCAGCCCATACTTCTTCCCGATCTGGTTGATGCGGACCAGCGGAGTGTCGCCGATCCTGTGCAGGATGTTGGGAAGGACGTGTGGACTCGGCGTCCTGCGGGGGGACGAGAAAGTCTGCATCACGTATGTGCGGAGAATGACACGTTACTATGGGGCACACGAGAGGTGGGTGGAGGCAGCGCATGCACCACACCTGCTCCCTAAAGCAGCCCGTCATTTATCCCGCGCACCCAACCCGCGGCCGGCCCTCAGGGGTAACACGCAGTAGCCTGGAGCCGGCGCACTCACACTTCCACGCGGCGATGCGGAGAGTCAGTCTGGGGTCTGCCCGGGGCCCACGTGCACTTGCTTGCAAGGTCCGGCCGAATCCACTTCCGATCAACCCCAAGGTCGGCTGCCACGTTGCCGTTGGTCACGTGGTTCTCGGCCAGGTGGGGGCAGGTGGCAGAATCTGAGCTTGGGGGCACAGAAGGCATGACGACCTGCGAATGAAAAGAGGAGATTAACATACAGCCTGCTCTTTGCCGGCTTCCCGCACCCTGACACTCTGCGGCCGGCTCTTTGCCCGGCTCCCCGCGATGGCACTCTACAGCCGGCTGGCACTCTGCGGCCCGCTCTTTGCCCGGCTCCCCGCGATGGCACTCTACAGCCGGCTGGCACTCTGCGGCCCGCTCTTTGCCCGGCTCCCCGCGATGGCACTCTACAGCCGGCTGGCACTCTGCGGCCCGCTCTTTGCCCGGCTTCCCGCCCGCTGGCACTCTGCGGCCCGCTCTTTGCCGGTAGGACAGGAAGGGACAGTTTTCATACTAAAGACGACAGCCCCAGGGCGAGCCGGCTGGAAATGGCTTCCCTGGATAAACAGGGGATCTGGCAAAGCTCAGATGGTGCGTCTGGGATTGTCTTCCCCCTCCGGCACTCTGCGCATAACCC